>NC_056732.1:751136473-751283973 GCF_019279795.1 Protopterus annectens | reverse complement strand
CTGTATAAAACACAAACATTTGGTTAGTTTTAAACCTACAAAATGTAGGTTTTATGGCAATACATGGAATGTCAATGCAGGGACCACAAACAGACAAAAACAACATGGCTACCGTGTAGTGATTGCTAAGGGGAAGTTGAGTCTAAGACATGTAACTAAGCATTAGTAGGCAATCTGATGCAAATGAGTGGGATACTGAATCTCCCACTGTCACATAGCAAATGAGCACAGTCTGGAGGCTGAGTGTAAGAGTTACAGAAGGGAGGAACAGAGTAGGAGTAGATAGGTGACACATCACAGGGGGGAATGGTAGAAAGAAATGCAGTTCATTGGAGGTCAGAGTTACATGACAGATGTCAGACAGATATCATGAAGAGGTGTGCCACTAACTAAGCATGAGAAAGTCAAGAAATGGAAGGTGTACACTGTTGCCTACGCCAAAGAAGTTTCTTGCTGGATAATGTATGCACGCGTGTGCATCATGAAGCATGAGTAAAGGCAGTGTGCGTGCATGTAAAGGCGAGACTGAGCATGTGGGAGCATGTTGGGAGATGTTTAACACTGTTTGCACGGGCATGACTTAATCCGAATAAGCAGATTCTGAACCATGTAAGTATGTGCGGCGCATGTAAGCCACTGTGAGCGTGTTTCTGCTGGTTTACACCGCGGCTCCACCCTGAGGGAAACAGAAAGTAAAAGGAGGAAGCAACAGATTTAGTAGGAAGCTAGCAGAGAGTACTGCTGGAGCTAGCAGGTGAAAACAATTAGATGCATTGCGAACCAAATTAAGGGTTAGGCAGAATAGTAGCCCCAGCCCAACACTTAAACTCTGCAAACAGCAGTGCAGGATGTTTCTTTCAGAGACACTGCAAGACAGGAGTTAAGTTATCAAGTGAAAACTGAAAAAGCTGAACTCAGAGCAGAAATGTTAGGGGCTGCCATAGCTGTCATAATGAGACATAGGCGACTTGCTGAGGGTGGTGACAATGCAGATGGTGCCAGACAACCCACAGTGAGGAGGCAGGAGAAGAGTGTATAGGCCCAGGGTCACCTACCACGGGTTACATGAGCTGGAGATAGTAGAGCTCTATAGAGTGGACAGAGACCTCCTGCAGCAAATAGTGGAGCTGTGCAGGCCAGGCCTCACACACAGAACCAACAGGAGGAACCCATCCAGTGGAAACCAAGGTATGTGTTGGCCTAAGAATACTAGCAACAGGTACCTTCCAGAGACCAACTGGTGATATGATGGGGATATCACAGGCATCAGCCTCAGGGTACTGCACCAGTTCCTGGATGCCATGTCAGCACATGTCGGTGATCATGTATATTTCCCAGTGCCCGTGAGGTGTTAGCCAGCAATATGCATCTCTTCCAGCAAATAGCGGAATACCCTGAGGTAGTGGGTGCAATAGAATGCACACACGCATACGCATCAAGCACCAGCCGGTGAGGCGGGTTAGGGCATACATCAACCACAAGGGCTTCCCCTCCATCAACTGCCAGGTTGTGTGTGATGCCCAGGGCATAATAATGAATGTGTGCTGGCTGTCCTGGGAGCTACCATGAGTTCCCACATCTGGCATTTGACTTGCAGCTGTACCAGACATTGTTGCCAATGGGGACATCGCATGGACTTTAGTGGGGGATGCAGGTTATGCACACTGGAGCCATGGCTGATGACACTTACATCAAGCACACACTCCTGAACAGGAGCACGCGACATAGGCACAGCGCACAAACCGTCAATGTAATAGAGCATGTGTTTGGGCTGCTCAAAATCACGTTCCGGTGTCTGGACACATCTGGTGGAGCCTTGCAGTACACACCAACTACATGTACCAAATTGTCATGGTATGTGCTATTCTACATAATATGATCTTGCAACAACTGCAGCAGGACCAGCATGGGCCGGGCCAAACAGCCCCCACCATTGCCAAGGCCATCAAGGCAGGCGTGACTCAGAGGAGGAACAACCTGAGCCTGCCCCAGTAGGCAGAAGGAGGCATGCCCAGTATGCCCTGGCCTTGGCAAGAGAGGCAACGCATAGCACATACACTGGCTCAGTAGGAACCCCTGAGAATGATACCCCTCTCTGACTCACTCATATAGTAACAGGGATGCCTAACATGACACAACCTGCTCCTCAAACATGTACAGGAAGTGTATGCGCATCCGACAGGGCAACCCTGCAGCACCACCTGAGGCATGAATGCTATGTGTTAAGTAATGTAACACCATGTACTATATGCACACCTGAGGACCCTGACTAACATCCTACCCTCACCAAGCATCATGCCACAACATGACAATGAGATGATCAAGTGCAATAATTGACTCTGAAGTATCGCAGTTAGTCAAAGGGGATCAATGTGTGCCAGTCTGGGATGACATGCTGAGCATGACATGATTGCACCACCTGCTTAGGACTGGCGTGCACCTGTATCAGTGCAGGCCGTATGTGGATACTGGCCCAAGGCTGTTGTTACCCACAGTGTGCCCTGAATAGGTAAGGCTCAAAACACTGCGCCCTATCTCCATAGGTATCAGAAGGGATAAGAATAAGATAAGGGATAAGTCGAAACAGCAAGATGCATGCAGTCTAAACTTACCCAGTATGGAGAATGTTGATATCTGTGCTGTAACAGAAAACTGAGTCAAGGCTCACAACAGCACCCTAACACTACCAGGTTACACCTCATGCTGTGCTGTACAACACGGCCTCAAAACATGGAACAAGCTACAAAGGAGGGTGACTAGCAAGAATTGTCAAAGGATAACCATACCCCCATGTTGGTACCACAACAAAAAGCAGCATGGACTAGCCATGGTCAAGTAACAGTGGCTAAAACTGCCCCCCAGTTTATAGCCTGCTACAGACTACTGTCCCAACACCAGGAACTGCACCTGGCCTATGCTGGAATACATGAATATATCAAGTCCTCCAAACCAAATACAAGGAGATGAGAAAGTGAACTGCCGTCACTAAAACCACACAAAGGGTTCACTCCGGAGACCAAATAAGGGTATGAGACCCAAACTGAGCAGATCTGAGTTTAAATCAATAAAATAAACTCAAAATAAACGTAGGATAATTAAAACTGGTTTAATTTCGTGATTGACATTATTAATTTTAGTAACCAAATGTGCCCTGATCCTATCATTCTCAGCAATAATTGCCCTAGCAATATCTAAACCACATCTATCGAAAATATTGATCAATTCTTTGTGGAAGGTAGAACCTTCCTCAACCCTATTGGGATACTTTACAACACGTAAGCCCTTAGGTACTATACCTTTGTTTATACATTCTTTTAAGAAAGTTGAATCACAAAGCCACCTTTCATATTTGTCTAAATAAAAATATAACGAATCTAAATTGTCTTTGTAACTTTTGGTTTCTGAAGGGGAGTAGTCAGAAACCGCTCCACTACAATGCATACTAAATTGCACAACCGGAGGTAACATACTTCCGGCTTCATCAGAACGTTTAAACGGGGATGTTCGTGCTCCTATGTCTAGTTCCATTAATGATTTTGAAGAATTTCCTCTTCTTTTACGTTCTGGTTCTACCAACCAGGGAAACATGTGCAATGGCAATACAAGTCTTCCCAAGGAACAACGAGGGCAGCGTGAACATCGTGTTACACGCAAACAAGGTGACTTGGTTAAAACTATCAAACCTGTTGATTTACAGGACTTTTTGGACAAAATTTGGTATGCATTGTGGTGGAGGCGGTTTCTGACTTACCTTCAGAAACCAAAGTTCCAAAAGGCAATTAGGTAATGTTTATTGAAATTCGATATATTAAAATTAGATAATTATAAAAAAGCTTGTCTTGGGTGAGGCACCTTCCTGAGGATTCAAAAAACCTATAAACAAAGGTATGATTTCAAACTAGATGTTATAATATCCCAATAGGATCGAGGCTATTGTGCTACCTTCCTGAATTGATCAAACTGATAGATGATTCATTGCTGAGAATGATCGAGCAATTACTAAACAATGGCAATCACGAAATTAAGCAGTTTTAATTATCCTACGTTTATTTTGAGTTTATTTGATTTATTTAAACTCAGATCTGCTCAGTTTGGGTCTCATACCTTATTTGGTCTCGAATTGAACCTTTGTGTGGTTGATGGCGGAGGCACCAGGGCAGAGACCCATAATGACTCTAACTACAATGAAAGAGGGTGAGCTAAGGAAAGTTATGGCCAACTTTCCCAACGTTGAGCTGCTTACCGCTTGTGTTTCGATTGTGTCTTTAGCTTCACAACATTCTTCTTTTTACCCAACGGACGAACAGCTAATCGGAAGTGCTTACCAGGTTGCAACCGGAGGAGTAACATACTTCCGGCTTCATCAGAACGTTTAAGCAGGGGATATTTGACGCTCCTGTCTAGTTCCATCAATGATTTTGAAGAATTTCCTCTTCTTTTACGTTCTGGTTCTACCAACCCAGGAAGCGATGCAATGGCAATACAAGTCTTCCCAAGGAACAACGAGGGGCAGCGTGAACATCGTGTTACTGCGCAAAACAAAGGTGACTTGGTTAAAACTATCAAACCTGTTGATTTACAGGACTTTTTGGACAAAAGAATTTAGGTATGCATTGTAGTGGAGTGGTTTCTGACTACTCCTTCAGAAACCAAAAGTTACAAAGACAATTTAGATTTGTTATATTTTTATTTAGACAAATATGAAAGGTTGGCTTGTGATTCAACTTTCTTAAAAGAATGTATAAACAAAGGTATAGTACCTAAGGGCTTACGTGTTGTAAAGTATCCCAATAGGGTTGAGGAAGGTTCTACCTTCCACAAAGAATTGATCAATATTTTCGATAGATGTGGTTTAGATATTGCTAGGGCAATTATTGCTGAGAATGATAGGATCAGGGCACATTTGGTTACTAAAATTAATAATGTCAATCACGAAATTAAACCAGTTTTAATTATCCTACGTTTATTTTGAGTTTATTTTATTGATTTAAACTCAGATCTGCTCAGTTTGGGTCTCATACCCTTATTTGGTCTCCGGAGTGAACCTTTTGTGTGGTTTTAGTGACGGCAGTTCACTTTCTCATCTCCTTGTATTTGGTTTGTGTAACGTCGAGAGATGGCGGAGGCACCAGGGGCAGAGACCCATAATGACTCTAACTACAATGAAAAGGGTGAGCTAAGGAAAGTTATCGGCCAACTTTCCCAACTTGTTGAGCTGCTTACCCCGGCTTGTGTTTCGATCGTGTCCTTAGCTTCACAACATTCTTTTCTACCCAACGAACAACGAACAGTTAATCAGGAAGTGCTTACCAGTTGCACAACCGGAGGCAACACACTTCCGGCTTCTTCAGAACATTCAAATGGGGATGTTCGAGCTCCTATGTCTATTTCCATCAACGATTTTGAAGAGTTTCCTCTTCTTTTACGTTCTGGTTCTACCAACCAGGGAAACATGTGCAATGACAATGCAAGTCTTCGAGGAAGGAACAAGCGAGGGCAGCGTGAACATCGTGTTACGCCACACCAAACAAGGTGACTTGGTTAAAACTATCAAACCTGTTGATTTACAGGACTTTTTGGACAAAAGAATTTTAGTATGCATTGTGGTGGAGGCGGTTTCTGACTACTCCTTCAGAAACCAAAAGTTACAAAGACAATTTAGATTCGTTATATTTTTATTTAGACAAATATGAAAGGTTGGCTTGTGATTCAACTTTCTTAAAAGAATGTATAAACAAAGGTATAGTACCTAAGGGCTTACGTGTTGTAAAGTATCCCAATAGGGTTGAGGAAGGTTCTACCTTCCACAAAGAATTGATCAATATTTTCGATAGATGTGGTTTAGATATTGCTAGGGCAATTATTGCTGAGAATGATAGGATCAGGGCACATTTGGTTACTAAAATTAATAATGTCAATCACAAAATTAAACCAGTTTTAATTATCCTACGTTTATTTTGAGTTTATTTTATTGATTTAAACTTAGATCTGTTCAGTTTGGGTCTCATACCCTTATTTGGTCTCCGGAGTGAACCTTAAGTCCTCCAAACCACATTATGTTGGGTGACTGAAAATACCCAGACATAGACTGGGAGCATTATACTAGCTCCAACAGTGTAGGACAAAAGTTCATAGAATCCATAAACTAAAAGGCCCAGGAACAACGCACCACTCCCACAAGAGGGGTAAGCATATTGGATGTGATAATCAGCAACATGGGTACTGGATGGCAAGATGAGAAGTGTATTGCTCACTGGTAAAACCAGACCATAGAGTAATCACACTGGATATACAAATCCTGACCACAGTCCCTGGCCAGAAAACCACAGTGGAAAACATGTGTTAAGCAATATTTGCACTCCTCCAAACTGATGTGGAATACATTAAAGGTCCTGTGCAGGTGCAAAATATGGGCCACACCTGAGAACCTGTAATACAGCCATTCCATGAACACTGCCAGGGATGCTTGGATTATGCAATCCTAAATTAAAACAAGACACAATGCCATACATGCAGGAATCTGGCATGGTGGACACCAGCCATAACCAAACCATGCAAGAGAATGAGGAAGCTACTACATGATAGAGCAAACATAAACAATGAAGTAATCACTGATCAGTAGTATGGCAATAAAATCTGTCCACACATACAATCCACTAAGGCCAGACACAACAAGTTGAATCTATGAATTCTGAGGCAATGTTACACCTGCCCCAAGTACACAGACAACCCCCAACTCCACCCAAGAAATACAAATATATGTGAGAGATGCAACCATCTATCAAACTGGAGGCTGAGCTCCTCAACTCAGTACTCCCAAAACTAGTCAGGAGGAGAAGGTAACCACACACACCACAAACACAGTCCCACATAGACCTATCAAAATTGCAAACCAAACACATAAACACAGAAAAACATTCCCGAGGCACAAATTACAAACACAGCACACCAACGGAGGCCTCTAAAGCAGACACCCCATCAAACAACCTCCAAACATAGCACATACAACACATAGTACACAAAGCTGGTTGGTTGCCAAACAGTCACAGAGCCAGAAGGAGAAACAACATGCCTGATACCAGTTGTAATAGGTGACTCCATAGTCAGACCTGCACTGCTGTCCAGCACACCAGACTGAACAAGGAAAGGAAGGGTACAGTAAGCTGCCTGTAGGCTGCCACAATGCGCCACATAACTGCAAGTATGCAGGTCACTCCCAAACCGAAGTAGAAATATGACAGTGCAGTCATAGTCCATGCTGGTGTGAATGACCTGAGATAATACCTCCTAGACTACATGAGAAAGAGACATAGATGAGCTCTCTGATTGTGTAGTCCCGAGGCCAGTATGACACTCACTGTTTGCAGCATCCTACCCTTACCAAGAATAATGCACAGGCCTACAAACATGGAATGATCAGTCATAGCAAGTGGCACACTTACTGGTGTCATTCAAGGATCCAATGTCTGTCTGCTTGGGATATTATGCTTGACAAGCCACGCAGCTGTTCTTGGGATGGCTTGCACCTGTGTGGTACCCTAGTCTGGATATTGGATAAGGCCTTTGCCACCTCCATAGAGCCTTTTGTAGGCAAGGCTGAAAAAGACTGACCCCACCACCCTAGAAAACATAAGGTGGAAAGTGAAACATAAGGGTAATGCTGACCAATGCCAGATGTGTAAACCTTCAATATGCATGCTCCCAAGGCCATCCCAGTATGGAGAACATCGATGTCTGTGCAGTGACAGAAACCTGCTGCAAGCCTCCTGACTGCACACTAGCCAGCACTGCAGGTTATACCACGTATCATGTGTCATGGCCCCAAAACCTGGAACCAAAACATAAAGGAGGGTGAGTATCCATATTCCAGCACAGACACACTATCACGATCCAGGTAACTGACAATGCACAGGCATTGGAGTCCACCCATGTGCAACTAACTGTAGGCAGACTGCTGTTACAGTCCTGTAGCATGCTACAGATCACACTCTCACACAGGAACCCCACCCAGCCGTCCTGGAAGACACCGGACAGAGTATGAATGTCCCACCAAATACCAAACAAGGTACCACAAATTGCACCACATAGGTGGTTAACCATTATGTATGGAAGGAGTAACAGGGACCTAGGGACACAAGTGGACAGTAACCTGTTATGTGACACCCACATTGCCAATGTGGCTAGGAAGACTGTCTACATTTGACACCCGTATCAGGGAAAGGATTCACATCTACATCAACAGAGGTCATTGTGCCCTTATACTTTGTTCTCTAATCACACCCATAATCTAGTACAATGCCTCATATGGGATGTACGCTTACCTGACACCTGCAGCCCAGTTAAGAAAGACCTCAAAGGTTACCTCAGCAAGAGGGATAAAGGGGTCTCAAATATATGTCATATGCTGCCTGGCTGTAGACTTACCCCAGCTGAATGCAGTCACATACTGCCTGCCTACACAGAGGCATTGCATGCCTTGCCTGTTGTAGAAGAGCCATGCACCCAACACAGGAGTAATGGACATGCTCCACCCAAGAAAATATCAAATCCATCGGAGCTGTGAGAATGAGAGATGTCAACCTCCAACAAAATAATGAAATAGGATGTGCTGGGTGGGGACAGATACACTTAATCCAGAGAGCTCCCACACACCTGGACCAAGAATCCCTCCATGTTGAGGGCAGGGAGCCCCTCACCTTGACACTCACTTCAACAGGAATCTTGCCAAGGTAGATGGATGATTGTGAGAGGATTACACTGGGGTCTTCACTGTGTCATGTCAGACAGAGGCACAGCAAAGCAAATCATAAATGGCCATAATATTCACATAGCAAGGAGATTGGCAAAAGCCACACACACTCTGCTTCTAGGATAACAAATGCCCTAGGGTTGGATAGCCTAGGTATGAACCCTATATGAACCTATGAGAGATGGCCTAGAATTGTACAGGACACTAAGGATAATCCCAAGGGCTTTCACAACTGATGGTAGGAACCATGTGTTGGGAATTCACAGAATATGCTCTGAATCCACACACAAATGCTATCCCACAAACACACACACATATTGCCAACATACATCCTGACAGGTGCAGTGCAAACCCCCAAAGATGCAGGAGATATCTATCCCAGCCCAGACTGCTGGCTGACATTGTGCAGATGCACAAGGAGTAACAGCCAACATCTACAAAGCAAAACCACACAACAGCAATGGGTATGAGATGGTGTCCTGGGCTTGAATGCAACTTATGGACTCCAAGATGAATGGGTCTGCCAAACCACACTACTGCTCAATGTCCAAGCGCCCACCCTGGGAATATGTACCCAAAGAGCAGTGTACAACAACAGTATTGAATCCTTCTACCAACAAAGGTGTTGCCTGAATGGATACTGAAAACTACTACTACAGAATCCTGAGAGCTCAGGGTCTGCACAGCTATGGAAAGGATCAGCATGTACCACAGACATGAATGTGGGGCCCTGCGGCGCGGTTTACAGTGTGGCTTTCTTAGAGTGCAGATCCTGCTAAGTAAGCATGTTTGACTCAATTGAAATAGTCATTAAGGTCATTGTGGGGAGCAATGTGGTCCACACAAGTAGCTGGTTTTACAAAGGCTTCTATACAATACCCTACGTGTTCACCATTATAGATTAGCTCCACCAGCCAAATGTAAAACTATGTCCAGTAGTGGGGTTGCAAATTGGTCAAGGACAGAACAGACATGGTCAGACATGCTGCAGCCATGTCCGGACTACAAATATAGCTGGCATCCCACAGGCTTGGTCCTCGGATCTCCCTCGTCTGGTATATGTCCCACATGGAGGTTTTTGGGCGAACAATGGAGGAATGTGTCCGAACATGTTGCAGAGGACACAAAACTACTCACCACATATGATCCACCGGCCGAGGCACAAGCATCCCACAAAGGGCCACATACGAGGAAACGGAATAGCTGGTGCCATAGCCACGTAATCAGCAGCTAATTGCAAGAAGCACAGTGTATAAGTCCAGCCCCGTGGATATACAGTAAGTGCCCTAATTACCACATGGGGTGTTAACCCATTATGTAGTTAACATGTAATGCCAAAGGAGACCTAAGGGGACACAGGGTGATGAATATCCTGCATTGGACAGAGCATGTGCTGTGGTGTTTTTACAGAGCTTAGCCACCAACCGCCCACCTAATCCTTGAAGGTTGTCAGATCTAGATAAGGGGGGAGGGTCATTTGTGGCTCTGCAGTCATCCCTTCATCAGTGGTACAATTAACTACAATAGCCCACATTGGGATTATTACTCAGCAATTTATCTCCATCAACCGTAAGAGTCCCCAACAGTACCTCACCAAGTTATCAAAGGCTTACAGATTACCATGTGGTGCCTGTGATGCTGAGGTATCCAGTAAACATGCTGCACCTTGTACAATCTGAATGGCAGTGAGCTATGCAGGAACCTGAACCCCAGCACTGACTTACATGGGACGAAGCTGTACTGCATGATCCATAACACATGAAGCCACCCCCACCCAGCAGGTGAACCCCAGTTACAGGCTACCCATAGAGTCACTTATCAATCTTTCTCAATAGGAATCTTGATAAGGTGGATGGAATGGTAGCTTTATCCTGGGTATCACTGTCATGTCCACAGGTAGACAGGGCCCAATTATACTAACCATGACATATGTCATGGCAGAGCTACAATGTGTTGAAGGGACAAACACACTCTCCAACTAGCATTAGACATGGACTAGGGCACATGGCTAGTGTTTGAAATGTACACCTATGTTGTGGAATATACTACCAATGTTGGACAAACCTAGTTTAAGTAGTTCATATCTGAACAAGATGCAACATGGTCAGATGTACACAGCTAGCTAACCAGGCTGTTGTGCTCCATATCAAAATGTCAAAACAGTGATGTACTAAAGCCCAGGATACTGTCCACCACAGTCAAAATTACTACCAGTACTATACAGTACTACAGTGTTGGGTCAGTGTGAAGGGATGTTGACAACTGTATGCAAAAGTATCCCATACCAAACACTGCAGGCACAGTATAATCTGTTGTGTTCACACACAAAGCAGTTGTACAGTAACTACACAACATGACACACAATACACAACCATAAACTGGTGATATTTGTTGAAGTTCACACTCATCCACAAATGTGGTGGGCTGCAGAGTCAATATGGAATGCTCACACTGGGCATGCTCACACACTTTGATAAATGAGACATATGTCAGACAACATGCCATGGGAGGCTGAACTGGAGCGTACTCACACACTTGGAGCCAAATCTCAATTTAGCAGTTGGACACACATATCTGGTATTTTTATGTGTTGTTATTCCGAGAGACCAACCACATTACAGCAGTCTGCCAGTGCACACAGTTAAATGACTACAGAGACATACGTGATATGGTGGATCCCTCCATGCAAAACACATCTTCCACGGATGCAAGTTGTTGCTAAAACAGGGGAATGCTATGGCAATAAAGATGTGCAAAACAGTCTACCAGCAACAAAATAATGTGCATTTTGACAGTTAAACATATATGGGTGTAGGAGTCAACACTAGGCTGTTTACCCTAGGAATGACAAGCTTAGCCAGAGTGTGCTTGGTGTCTGCCTCCCACGGGATGCACGATTTCCCTTTCTAAGCTTACCGTGTGTCAGCACCTTATAAGTACAGGAAGAAGCTGCCCAGTAAATAGAGTAAAGCAGCTCTGCTAATATGTGTCCAAATCTGGGAAGTGTTATAACATAGTTAAGTAGGGGTTTGAAGATCTTGCAAATGCTCAGTGGAGTGGGGTTGGCGGGTGTGTCTGTGGGAGGAAGAAATGACCCGCTTTTGGCAACTAGGAAACACACCTGGGATGCATTTCCCCATTCTAAACACCAATGATGGCCAGCACTCTATAGAGTATATAGCAGGAGAAGGGAAAACCTCATTAATACAAATAAAGCGCTCTGCTAATCACATCCGTCCCACAGAGGTAATGTTTATAGTTAAGTAGGGGTTTGAATTACCAAAATGCTCAGTGTGTGTGTGTGTGAATGAGTGGGATTGGTGTGTGTGTGTGTAAGTCTGTGGGAAAGAAATGTCCCTTTTGGCAACTAGGAAGCACAGGATGCATTCCCCTTCCTAAGCACCGATGATGTCAGCACTCTATAAATTATAGCAGGAGAGGAAACCTCGTGTCACGAATGCTTACTCTCTGCTAATGTGCCCGTCACAAGTATCATAACATAGTTAAGTAGGGGTTTGAATCCTGAAAATGCTCAGTGTGTATGAGTGAGTAGGGTTATTGTGTGTGAAAGTCTGTGGGAGAAAAATGTCCCTTTTGGCAACTAGGAAAACACATTAGAGGATGCACATTCCCCTTTCTAAACACCGATGATGTCAGCACTCTATAAGTATAGCAGGAGAAGAAAAACCTCAGTAATGTCACGAATAGCGGCATGCTGTCACGTCAAATCCTGCGTGTCCATAACATAGTTAGGGAGGGGTTTAGATCTGCCTACAAATGCTTTCGGTGTGTGTGTAAGTCTGTGGGAGAGAAATGTCCCTTCTGGCAACTGGGAAGGAAAAACACACTACAGTATGCATTCCCTTTCTAAACACCCGATGATGTCAGCCTCTATAGGGTACAGCGGAGAAGAGAAACCTCCCAGTAATGCGAATAGCGAGCTCTGCTAATGCATGCATCTCAAGTGTCATAACACATAGTTAGGTGGGGTTTTGAATCCTCACCCAGATATTAGCAGAGTGTATGTGTTTGTTTGGGGGTTTAGTGTATCTTGAGGGAAATGTCCTTTTGACAACTAGGAGGAACAGACTACAGGATGCATTTCCCTTTCTAAACACTGATGATGTCAGCACCCTATAAGTACTGCAAGAGAAAGGCAACCTCCCAGTAATGCGAATAGCGCACTCTGCTAATGTGTCCATCTCGTGTGTCATAACATAGTCAAATAGGGGTTTTGAATTGCAAATAGAATTATTAACGATTTTGGCTGAGGGTTTAGTGTTATTGTAGGGACAATGTCCTTTTTGGCAACTAGGTGAACAGACTACAGGATGCACATTTCCCTTTCTAAACACTAATGATGTCAGCACCCTATAAGTACAGCAAGAGAAGGAAAACCTCCCAGTAATGCGAGTAGTGCACTTCGCTAATGCGTCCGTCTCAAGTGTCATAATATAGTTAGGTAGGGGTTTAAATCTTGCAAGTGTGTGTGTTTGTCTGAGGGGAGTTAGTGTGTGTGAGGAGAAATGTCCCTTTTGGCAACTAGGAGAACAGACTACAGGATGCACATTCCCCTTTCTAAACACTGTTCAGCTGAAGGCCATGGCTCTGGCACAAGTTGTTGTCTGTTTCTATGATGCCTTTGGAGATACTTGTGTGTCCAGCTGGAGAGTCGATTATGGTGGCCAGTTCGCAGTCATCTGCATATTTGCTCAGCCACAGTCCCTCCATGTTGGCCTGTAACTCCAATAAATATATACCAAACAAGAGAGGTCCAGACGACCTTGTGGGACACAACTCGTAACTGGTTTGCGGAATATGGCATGGCTCCAGCAATTCCTAACCATGTGGGTTCTGTCCTTGAGCCACTGTACAATCCATCTGAGCATAGGGGCTTATATTTAAAGCTAGTGAGCTTCTCTAGAATGCCCAAGTGGGGTGTGTTGTAGAGGAGCACAGCCAAGGGTCCAGGTAGGCTGAAGCACCTTCCCTGCGTCCAATGGCCTTGGTGACTGTTTCAAAGAAGTCAACCAGGTTAAAACCTGAAATTGTAGTGCTGGTGTGTGCTCTCAGTAGCACTGAACCAGGCATTACTGCACAGATGTCGATGTTCTCCATGCCAAAGAGGTGTTTGGAATTTTACATGCATCTGGATGTTTAGACTTCTGGCATTGGGTAGCATTACTCTTAGTTTCTCTTATCCCTTAGCCAGTACCTATGAAGGTGGGTTTGTCATTTGAGCCTTACTTAACATAGGCACTATGGGAGTAGCAAGGGGGTCTTGCCAATATCTGAAAGCCAGGGGTGACAGGTGCAGGCCGTCCCTAAGCGAAGCAGGTAGTTCAACAAGAAGATGAATATGTGAAGGTGTAGTGCCTGTGATTGGATTAGCACCAGTAGCATATCCGTGGACACATGCCAGGTAAGTCATATGCACTGTGTCCCAGGCAATGTACATGTGAATAGGACAAACAGTGACATCCTGTAAAGTGGGACATGGACATACATATAGTAAGCTATGCAGATGGCACTAGGAGCCCACAGAAGCTCTATAACTATGCATTGCAGGTGTGATCAGTATTCCAGGGTAATTGCAAGCAAACATGCATGCAAACAAAGCTACAGTAAACAGGGCTGCATGTAGTCCATTGTACAACAAACAAGCTGTACCAGTTCCAGTAGGTAACACTGCAAATATGCAGGCACTATGCACATGTACATGGAAATACACGGGTCAGATGGCTAGGGTCCAGTCTCAGTGCACACAAGTGTACAGACCATGTACTGTCAGGATGTACAATAACTGGATGGAAACCCATGTGCTCATACCTGCAGTAATACAATGTCAAATAACAGACACGGAGCCTTCACTCAGTGGTTCCATACTTTTGGATGTATGCTACCTGGCTGCCACCACAGTATCCCTGACATATATGGGACTCTCCCTCCTGTGGAGTTTTGTGTGTTGGGGCTGTCTAGCATGGTATGAGATGTGAGCATGCAGTGCTAGGGTGCTCCTGTGTGTCCTGTACCAGTCATGTAGTACTGCACACATATCAACATCCTCAAACATCTGCATTGCAGGGCCCAGTGCGGGAAAAATGCCACTTGCAATTTACATGTCCATCATTGGTTTACTACATTCATTACCTTATCCCTGTGCTACCTATGTATTTAGCCTTCTGTTGACATCATTACCACCAGTATGCCAACATGTGCGTGATACACATGGACTTCCTGGGTGTACAACAGGAATGACAATCACATTTTGCACAGGTGCTGTGTATCCCACAATTAACACACACAGTATGTTAACAACATGATATTTATCAATTATGTGGTACCCTGTGTGCAACATGTTAATGATGCACAGTTTTACGATTCGGGGTGGCACAGTTTCATCATAGACAGGGTTGAACGGTATGCCTGAGTCGCCACCGTACCACCAAGACTGTATGTTAGGTGTTTGAGGGGCACAGTGGGGGGGCAAGTTTATGCTGGTGCTGATGCCCAGGGGCAAATTGCTGTGTGTATGGGGCCCGTTCCCCCCATGGCTGCCAATTCTGGTGTTTTTGGCAGCCACGCGTCCTGCCTCAACAATCACCTGGCCCCAGGACCCCAGGGGGGTGGAAAACCCGTACCAACCCAGACTGGGTACTGCATCAGAACGGGGTTTATTTCTGGCACAAACCCCGTCGGGGCCCCCAGACCCTGCGTGGTTCCTGGGGTGGCTGATGACAGCCAACCCAGCATTGCTGGGGCGCTGCGGCACAGGGGCCGGCCCTGTTGTCCGGGAATGCCAGCTGCTGCTGTTGGGCATGCCCCTCATCCTCAACCCCCCATCACCCCGGCCCTGGACATGTATTGGGAACCGGTCAATATGTCCCCCCGCTGTTATGCATCTGAAATCAGGGGGCGGCAATTTCCGCATACTGTCATCATTTCGACATGCTGTCAGTCCCTCAGACCCGCGGTGTACCGTTCCCAAAGTACTTCCTGATGACAGCCCAAAACATGCAGGTTTTAAGCCCTTTCACCTGACAGGGGCAAGCCCGGGTGCCCCACGAAACCCCGGACATTGCGTGTGGACCATCTCTGGGCCATGCCCATGGCTGCGGTGGGAGGCATTTCCCCAGATCCACATTCCCGGTCAATGCCCATGATGCTGCCACACCAGGGACATTGGTGACAAAGGGTGTATTTCAGGTAACTTGCATTGATGGGGGGATTTTTTCAACGGCGACCAAATGCGGGCCCTGGCATACTTTCCCTTCCATTACAGATGTTATTTTCATACCCCGGGATGATTAGGCCCCGCTCTGAACCAGAGCGCAAAGAACCTGTGGGGGAAACGGCCATTTACAATGTTTCACATTACCAGTGTCACAACCCCTGCAAATGAAAGGTCACATGCACAAAAATACAGGTGACAGGTACAACCAAGGCACACTCACACATGCAAACTACCAGGTCACACATCAACATAAATGCAATCCTGCACACATGCCCCGCGGTGCCAGGGCCCCATCAAATGCAACCTGCCGGTGCCCTGAAGGGGACACATCAATGCCCCACAAGGTGCACACATGCACCTGCCCCAAAAACCTGCCTGACACATGCAAAATCACCAGTTTCACCTTTTAAGTCTATATGCTGATATTTAAAACCCGAAAAGACAATCTGCAAAAAAGAGCCTCTGTGAGCCAAAAGATATTCATAACCAACAGGTTGTTAAAACCCTCACCAGCTGGATGGTGATTGTGTTTACCAGAGGGTCCTGGTTAAAAAATAATGTCAGTGGGCCCAAAATTCCATTTTTACTGAGTATGATACATCATAGTACAACGTCGCCTTTCACAGGGAGTGCAATATTAGGTACACACTTGCACATTAAAAATATTGGGGCACTACAAACCAAGGAACACCCCACACAGCATTAAATCCGTGTACAAACGTAACTTTCATATCTATTACCCGCACACACTGTTTTCCTGGTCTCCACCTCCACAAAGCACGCGCTTTGTTGTTCTTACGGGGCCACTACACTCATGAGTATCCCTCCACTGGGAGTGGGGAGGTTTCCACCCACCCCCTGTGGCACCTTTTCCCTTTACCGGCCCGAGGGAAAGCTGATTAAAACCCATATTGGACCCCTCAAGAAGCATCCTTTTCTTTACCCGAACAAGGGTTTCCCCAAATGAGCCCCCCCTGCGACGGCTTCAAAAGAGATTCTAACCGCACCAGGTCTTTATCTCCCATCCTCACTTGGAGGGTGGGACCTCCCGTACCGAAAGCCTTTAGTTATGTAGCAAATTTTGGCAACATCTCCAAAGCCCATGTTAGTTAAAAACCCCCAAAACCCAAAAAAAACCCTATTTCCCCCCTGGCAAAAAGGAAAAAAATTGACAAAAAATTTGGTTTTGGGGGCAGGACAGGTTTTCAGTGCCCCCCGGTGGTTTTCCCCCCCCCCCTCCTTTTCCCCAAAATAAGAAAAAAAATAAAAATTTTAAAAACCCAGGCTGAACCCTTTTTAAAAACCTCCCTGGGGGGCCCCCCTCAAAAAAAAAAGATGGGGTTTTCCAAAAAAGGTTGGGAAAAAGGCCCCCCCTCCCGGGAAAAAGGGCAAAAAATACAAAAAAAACCCCAATTTTAATGGGGAACCCTTTATGGTTTTTTCCCCCCAGTTTTCCCTTTAAAAGGGTTTATAGGGTTTCCCCAAAAAAAGGACCCCCCGGCTTAATCCCCGCCCTTAAGGCCCCCCTTAAAAAAAGGGGCCCAGGCCCCCCAAAAAGGGTTTTGTGGCTTACAATTTTAAAACACCCTTATATGAAAAATACTGTACCCATTAGTTTGTTGTGCCTCTGTCCAGCAGTGACACAGAGATGATTCCTGGGTAAACCTCGATCTCCCATCCACAGGTCAAGATTTCTCTTTAACAGAGCCAGTGAAGTGCTCTGCCTCACATGGACCGGGATTTTATTCCACAGCATAGGGAGTCTCTGAGTGATAAATCTATCCCTCCAGCACGTCCTATTTATATCCGTGCTAAGGTTTAAGTCAGCTTGCTCTAGTGGTTTTGGTGGATTTGGATTTTTGAGGTGGAGCATGTCCATTAATTCCGGGTTGGACATGGCCTTGTATGTCAGGCACATGTCACCTCTGAGCAGACGGTATGCGACTGAATAGAGCTGGAGTTTCTTCAATCTGGCAGCATAGGACAGATTTTGGAGTCCCTTTATCCTTTTGGTGAGGAACTTTTGGGGTCTCTCCAATTGCTGCAGATGTCGGGTGAGATACATCCCGAATGGGGCATTGTACTCTTTCATTGGTCTGATAAGTGAAGAGTACAGGGGAACAATGACCTCACTAGATCTGGATGTGAATCCCTTCATGATCAGGTGGGCAATGTAGAAGGTCTTTCTAACCACTTTAGCAACGTGAGTGTCAAAAGAAAGGCCACTGTCAACCTGGGTCCCCAGGTCCCTGATAACCTCTTCTGTGCTTAGTGGATTGCCACCTATATGGTAGCTTGGGGTTACCTTGTTTTTCCCGAAGGGTATGACTATATATTTTGTGGCGTTTAACTTCAGGCCATGGCTCTGGCACCAGCTATCCATTTCCATGAGTCCCTTCTGAAGGATATCCGTGTCCGATGCACTTTCCACTATGGCACCCAGTATGCAGTCATCTGCAAACTTTGTCAGCCAAAGTCCTCCCATGTTGGCCTGTACTTCTGAGAAGTAGATGCCGAACAATAGGGGGCCAAGGACCGAGCCCTGTGGGACACCACTTGTGACCAGCTTGGAGTCTGACATAGCGCCAGCAACTCTAACCCTGTGGGTTCTGTCCTTAAGCCAGTTTGCAACCCATCTTGTGACATATGGGTTTACATTTAAGCTGGTAAGTTTTTCTACAATACCTGAGTGGCATGCTACATAAACTCTGACAGGAGCTAAACACACATATGGAAGTGCAATGTAACACTAGCCTGACTACAGGATATGTACCTGTACACTGGGGCACAGCAGCAGTGGTTCCACTACACGAAGGAGGCACCTCAACATACCAATACAACACAATACATTACATTACAATACAATACTATACAATATGCTATTGCCCCTGGGACTACAGCAGCGTACTGTTCTGCTACCCTGACCATTGTGACACATGTGGTGTGATGGTACCTGCTGCTGTCACACAGTTACACAGGGTGACTCATATGGCATATTACCTATCTGACTAACATTCAGCAGGGGTATGTGTGACATGTACTCATGGGGAGTCTTGCTTCTTAACACTGTGTGGTTTATTGCAGGGTATGTCTTATCTGTGGGTAGGAACTTTTACCTCCACATGTGCACTCTATTGCAGTGGCACGGACGACACACAGCAGACATTTAGGTTGTGGATGGTGTGAGGTTTTACTATGGTTGTTGGACATCTGTCATGGGTGTGACTTACATATGTAAATCCGGGAGTGGTAACCTCTATGTGGGTAGTATATGTGTACTCTGTGGTGTTGTCAGTCACTGTTCATTGGTAATGTGTTTGAGTGCATTATCACAGTGTTGTACATGTCGCTGTGTCCTTCTCCATATCTGTAGCTGTCATGTGAGGTCCATACCATGGCATCCATTATGTGGTGTGGAGGGGTACACCGACCTACATGTCCATAGCTGACACACCATGTCCGCTGACACATACCATGTGCAGGTATTCCAGGGATATGTGCCACTGTGAATATCATTGGGGCCACTATTGTACACATTTGTGACCCTGTTCACCCCTGACACATGCAGTGGTGGGCAGCCAATCACATATCTGTTGGTTACTGGTATAGGTGATCTGGAATGTGGTATGGTACTCCGGTTTTGACACTGGTGTTCACTCCATGCCTTTGTCACCAGGCACCTGTTGCAATACATCTGTACACATGTGCCTCACTCAGAATTTATATACATCTCTCTCTCTCTCTCTATATATATATATATATATATATATATATATATATAGATATATCTATATGTATATATATATATATATATATATATATATATATGTCTGTATACATATACACATATATATATTGATGTACATATATTGCTATAGATGTGGAGGGGAGGGACACAGAGGGGGTGTGAGTGACAGAGGGTGTGGGACAGGCTGTGTTGCAGGTCGTCATATACAGTCATACCTGTAGATAGTCAGATCAGTCTGTCTATGTATATGTATCTACATATATCTATATCTGTATGTGTGCATTACATAGATATGTTTGTACAATATTCTATCTACATCTGTCTATGTATTCCTACATCTCTCTCTCTATGTATGTATACATATATGCATATCATATATATATATATATATATATATATATATATATATATATATATATATATATATATATACACATGCATATATTGACATACATACGTATCCATATGTTAGACAGGTATATCAACATATTTGTCTACCATACTGTATACACACACTAACATACTGCTAAACATACATAACTGTGAAACCTACTTTGTACATGGCACTACAACCTACAATCAACCAACATTGATATGTGCACATAGATCCTCTCACATACAAATGTATGTACAGCCTTCACTGATAGTTACTGTATGTCCCCTGCCCTTTACACATCTTCATATACATATGGATACTGACCAATGACACATATGAAGGGTTCACAGTATGTAGACCTTTATAGTATTACTTTACATTACCTGTGTTTGTCACAGCTGCTTGTGTTGCCGTCTGGTTCTCTGTCCTGCTGCTCCATTTCCCAGTTGTCATCTTTCAGGTAGCTGTTGCTGAACAATTTGTTTGTGTCTGCTTAATTGCAATTTTCTCTGTCTCTTTCTCTCTCTCTCTCTCTCTCTCTGTCTGTCTCTCACGTCCTTCTCAGGGTGCAATGAAAGTATTGCATGTGTGGACTGGGAGTACAGCATACTTTTGTAGGTATCTGCATATGCCCATGTGATGGCCTCTGCACCAATTGTTAGCCAGTATTTGCTAATTGCATGCAGCCAGTTGTGTACTGATTACAGTTCTCACTGTGATTTCAGAACAGTGCTATAAAAAGGTATGTGAGATAGGCGTAGCCCTTTCAGATTTTAAGGGCAGGGACCATGCTTTTATGCTGTGGACAATGTTCTGTGAGTGTAAAGGTTGTTATCTCTCTCATATTTCCAGGTGTGCTGTAGATTAACATTCCTCCATTCATTTCTCCAGTTTCCTGTACTAACTGTGTATGTACACTGACACCTACAACTACTACTACTGTTAATGTGTGTGTGTGCTTTCCTTTCACTTTGCTTGCACTTTGTTGCTAAGGCTTCAATATTTGCCCTTTACAGTCACTACTTGTATGCCTGCTAGGTGTCTTGACTGTAGTGTGCTGCTGTAGCTTTCCTATTTTCCATGTACATTCACACCTTGGAATGCTTGCTGTATCTGCTAGGGTGTTACAGCATGCAGTGTGGTCTGGCCATGGTGTGGGCCTTGACATCTATTAGGGTATTTGAGTATGCTGCTGAGCAGGCCCCAGAGACTTTCAGGTTCATCTGTTATGTGCCTCATGGAATGGTACATATCAGTGGGGTACACCCATTAAAATGTCTGGTATGCTGCAGTTGTGACTGTGGGTTGGCATGAGCATATGTATTACTACACTTTTTCTGCCATGCAAGTGATGAATACTTTCAGGACTCCATAGTTACCATTGCATGGGTTACACCTTTCTGCCTACTGTTTGTACATTTCACATGGGGTCTGTGGGGCATCCCTGTAAGTTATTCACTGTTGCTATGTCTAGGCTCTTAACTATTCAAATATGGTGGTGTCAGACCCGTCATGTGTACAGATATTTGCAGGTTGTCCACATTTCTGCCTCATATTTTGGTCAATGTCTCATGCACAACTTTTTCTGGCAAGTCACTCTGGGCTCAATTCAGAATATGGTGACAAACATTCAAGTTTCAGACTGCATACCCTTCCAAACATCCCACAAAGTGCAGACCCTGTTACTCTCTGAACTGTCTGCGTTTGTTGTAACATTATTTGTAATGTGTCCCTGGTTCTGGGCCTTTGCTCCACATATTTTATTACTTGGTCCAGATGTGTTCCTGTAAGAGGTTGTGGGGTATGGGCAGTGCTTATCCTGCTGTAAGTATGTGTGTGGCTTGCAAGGTGCTATAGTGACATTATTACCCACTAGCTTCCAACTAGCATGACTGTTTCTGTTCATGCACTACTATTATGGAAATCCACTAGTTTTGATAGTAATTCTAAATGGCATGCTTTGTGTACTACACATCTATATTCCCTTTACATTCATTCCTACTATTACATGATATATTTATTTTAGCACAATGTTCTTGTATAAGAGTCATGGCTTAGTGGTAAGTCATGCAGACTACTGTTTCCAAGGTCCTGGTTTCGGGACTCACAGTGGGATTTTATTTTGCTTTTGAGCTAAGTACAGAACCTGTCAATCAAAGTGACTAAGGCACTTTTAAGCAGTTGTACCCGGGTTAGCGCTGGTTTGCGCAGAGCTCACGCATGCGCACTGGTGGTTAGCTCTGCGCACACCCACTTACAACCGCTTAAACATGCTTACTCTTGCACACACCCGTGCTATTTTCTTTGAAAGAAAAGAAAATGGGGAAACAGGAAAGTGGTGAAAAAGGGGTCACAAAGATGGTAAGACAGTAAGGAAACAAGCTTGGGATATGCAGGAGGGATGTAGATAAGGCCCATAGCTGCCCATTACTTCATCAGCAACAGCTGTGCATATGTATGTAACTTGGTGTGACATTTGAAACCTTCCACCCCTGAGAGAGGTGTCATGACAACAATAATACTTGTTGTACAGCCAATTGTAATTGATAGGTTCCATGTCCGGTAGACATGTGTGCGGAATGGGCAGCTATGTATTGGGTGTAATTTTTTTGTGGGTACAGAGTGCCCTTTTTTTTTTTTCAGGTGAGAGTGGTATGTCAGGTGAAGGAAGTCGGTACAGCTGGGGAGGTAGGTTGGGTAGGTAAACAGACAAGACAAACAAGACGCATACAGGGGCGGTGTATGACACGTGTGGGGGGGTTACGCAATTGACGGGGACAGAGGTTTGGATATCCAGAGCCCATGAGCCCACAGATGGCAACAGTGGAACTGATATCCCCACCCACAGGCAGTTGCCACTGTTCCTTCACTGCCCAGGACGGGGCTGTGCTGGGGGCTGTGTAGGCGGGGCAACAGGCATGCCCGTTAGTTGTGCCACCCATGCCTCGAGCTGGCGTAGGGGCTTGAGAACAGAGACCCAAATCTCCCTGCGCACCACAGTCCGGACGCTACGGAGGGTGAGTGGTGGTTCTCCTCCTGCCACACTTGCAGAGGGGGGGTGAGCCCCATCACCTGCAGTGCTTCCACCCGCAGGTTGCACAGGGCCACCGGAGGAGGGTCCGGACTCGGCACTAGTGCCAGGTGCACTCGCCAGCTAAGGTGGGAGAGGTGGGTACGCTGGAACCCGCCTTCCCTGTCGTACTATGTTTTGCATTATGTCATGACAGTTTGGGTTAGTGACATATAATACCATTCACAATTAGTTGTAACAGCATGTATTACTATTCCCATTAACCAAACACCCAGATATTCACACCATTGAACAGTGTGCATAACACATGCATAATATGAACAGAAATACACAGTCCAACAACATGCAGGGTTAATTGATGGCAATAAGCCATCAGGTGTGGATGTATGAACAAGGCAGATGCATCAACAGACATGCAAATATATATGACCCAACAGGACAAACGTCCAGGGGTGTTAATTGTGATTGCACATACCATTTTCACGTGGAATGGGTTATATGTGGTTATAGGGTGGGGTGAGTAAAGTAATATTAACACCTTTGAATAACAATACATATGCTGTACATTTCTAATAGCTACAGTTATATACACGCTACTGTTCTAACTACAGTTTCCTATATGATAACTATTTCAACTTGGTGATAGGACTGTTACTGCAACATCAATATACATTTTATGGTTCTTCATACACATTCATATCTAGCTTTGTTCAGCTACATCATCCTGCTACATTTGCTTTATATAGCTGTAGACAAGTGTGGATGTTTGGTATATCAGACAAACATCCTATCTGCATATTGCAGACTGAGAGCAACATATCCAGATTTTGGGATACACATTCCAGATGCAGCAACACTTTGAACAGATTTTGCTGTTTGGTTTTGAATCTCACCTGCATTTCATTCTGTCTTGATGCAGTATACTTTATTCAGGGGTTATTACTACTGTATTGCTGGATTCATGACACTTTCTCACACTCTCTCACTTGCTTTCATTTTACTATTCAGGATGGTACTTCTAGGCTTTATTGACATGTTTTACCAGTAGTTATTACAATCCTTTCCAGCAGTCTCACTTCTGTCATGTTTCAGTATTTCCACAGGGATATATTTCACACATGTGATTTCATCATCTTCTGCAGCTATACGTTTCAGCCTGCTGCAGGTTGTGTACTATTTTCTTACAGGCAGGGCATTTTTATTTCAGAATATATGTCAGACAGTTTCTTGTTTAGGTTACACTTACAGGCTGAAACACATTTTTGTAATCAAGCAATACTTTCATACACTTTCACACTGTTACTTGCAGATTTTATTCCTTACTGACTACACTGCACTCTTTTGCTGACTGTCATACTTTTATATTTCTTTACAGTTACTGGTAGTGGATTACTGACCTGCCTGGTGGCGCAACCGCACCAGCCTATTGCCATAGGCTCTGTGGTTCGCAGAACGGACACCTGCAGCTATAATATAAATTAAGTAATATTGGAATACACATCTCCATAATATCAGCTAGTTTAATTTCTTACATACATAATTAAATGTTACTTACTCAGTAGTGGGGCGTTGGGTGTTTGCCAGGCCTCCTGGATCCAAAGGTTCAGTTGGTCCTGCTTGCGTCTCTTCAGGTCCGCATGGTGGTGATGGACCTGCTCACCAGTCCTTGGAATCCCTGTGGCACTGGTGAGATCATGAGCCAACCGGTCCCATGCCTCAGCCCTGTATGCTCCCCAGAGGACCTGGCCTTGCATGAGTTGGGCCTCATGATTATGGACTAGGAGCCAGACCATGTACCTGGACTCCTCAACACCCCACCTCTGTGCTCGAAAGCAACTACCCTCTCCTACTCCTGTCATTCTGCCTGCAGGTCAGTTCTACAATTGTTTATGCTGTGTGTTCCCACCTATGGGGCATATATAGTCCGTTTTTCCCGCACATATCTGTGATTGGCCATTTTGGAATTGTATCAACTTCAGTAAACCTGCATTGTCATGCTCTAGTTTGTATTCATTCCTATATATTAGCTATTATTGCATTCACAGGTACTGCTGTCATGGCTTAGTGGTTCTGTACCTTGACTATGGTGTATAGTATCCTGGGTTCGATCCTGGCCACTGCTTTTTATTTTTCATGACTGTCTAGACATGCTGAGGGGTGTGTCTGTGTAAAGGCAGTTTTGATACGGCTTGCTCAACGTTGCCCGTCGGTTAGCTCGTTTGCGCGGTGAGCAGCTCCGCGCAAACAAGGTACGCTGGTTTAAGCCTCATTTGGCTATCGGCATGCATATTACGGTCAGCTCAGTTAGGGGCACATAGATTTAGCATGTTAAACCACTGCTCAGCTACGGGCACTCATTTTGCACCAGTTAAACCACTGCTCATCTACGGGCACATGCACTCACTCTGTTAAACTGTAGCACAGCTATGAGCACATCTGGCATTTTTTCTTCTTTTGTTACCTCACATGTCTTCAATATAAATGGGCTATTTCATTACATTTTACATAAATTGTATTTTTATGTGTACATATTTGTCAGGGACTTGTTTCCTGCTTATTTTGAAAAAAAAATTGGTGTTGTGGGGGCTTGAACCATGAATGCCTGCTCTTCAGCCAATATCTCTACTGCTACGCTATTGCTTCCTGGCTTATTTTGCATATTTAGTTCTTATATGCTTTCCCACTGACTGCTAACTGTAGCTGTGCTACGGGCATGCCCGCGCAAACGAGCGCACTCACGGTTAAACATCTTTACAATTTAAAAAATATATATAACATGTTCATTTATATATATTTTATGTTCATAGTCTGTGGGGGCATGTGTTGTGTTGTCTTTATTCACATTTCCGTGGACTCAGTTGTGGGTGTTTACTTTGGGCACTTTTACACTTCTGGGGGCGTGTCCGCTTGCAGGGCTCAGCCTACGGACACGCCCCCTACTGTCTTACATGGACCGTGTTAGACTTAGGTGTGATTCAGCATGCTCTCATGAATATGCAAAGCATGCTGACATCACTCCATTTAACTGCAGCCTCCGTGTAAGAGTTATAACTCTTACATGGAGGCTTCGTGAATCCTGGGGATAGTGTTAGTATATTTAAGCTCCAGGGGTGAAGCCGCCACATGTAGAAAGCTGATTTTTTTTTTTTTTTTACTTTTCATAGCTTCAAATGCAACCTAATGATTTGCATTTTCAATTACTTTTTTGGGTGATTTTAGTGGTGATTAATGGTAATTGATGGTGAGTTTGTTTGATGTTTTGTGTTTCAATGAAACTCAATGGTGATAATTCATTATAAACTCATATATATATATATATATATATATATATATATATATATATATATATATATATATATATATATATATATATATATATATATATCTGATATCTGAACTTGAAACACAGCTGCTCGGAAAGAACTTGGCCATGATTGGAACTTCATCAGAAATGTCTCTTCAACCATGTACCAAAGTTTAAATGCTTTAAAAAAAACAAAAAAGGTTTATCCAATCAGATAAAGTTCTCAAAACCACATGACTGAACTTAAATAGAAATCAAATTGAAATTAGAAAATATTAAAGTATAAAGTAAATGAGGAAAAAAGTATATAAAATATCTAAGTATTGAATCAAAAAATTAAGCAAATTGAATACTTCAATTCAGGTTAATCTATATTTTAACGAGAATTTGATGGTAATACTGTCATTAAGATGAGAGAACTTATCCGCTCAAGTCTAATTTGCCATGCAAGTTCCTTGGTCTCCAAATAATCATTATATAACTTGGTGAACCCTATGTTATCAACGTGTTTCAAAACTTTAAAAAAATCTTATTTCTTAAAATTCATACATGATGGACTGTGTTTCGCTAAGGCATTTGTGATGTCATGGTCACGTATTGCTTTGTAATGCTCATAAATTCTTATTCTAAGCTCTCTAATACTTTTTCCTGTATAATAATATTTTCAAGAACAACAAACTGCTAAATAAACTATATTAACAGTTCAACAATTGTACCTATTTTTGACAACCACAGTACAGTTCAAATGTTCTAAATGAAAAGTAATGATGTTACTTATGCACTGACACTGCTTACATTGGGCACAGTAAAATGTTCCAGGTAATGACATTTTTTTTTACTTCTCTGCCACAGTCACCTTCCAGTAATGCCTTTATGTTACTGGATAATTTAAAGACAAATGTGGAACTTTCACCAATAACTCTCGATAAATCAAGATTACCTTGTATTATCTCCCAGTTATTTTTAATGATTTTTTGAACTTCTGAACTGTCAACAGATTACTAAAATTGAAATTTTATGGTGTTTGACATTTTAAAGTTTTGATTTAGTGTTTTAAATCTCATTGGTTCTGTTTTAACATATGATATATGATGAGTGATATTTACGGGTGTGTTGTTTATTCATTTATTGTTCTGAAGAAGTTTCTTGAACGAAAGTGCTCAACCAATACAATATTTTGTTCCTTGGAAGTAGGTCTGCTGTTTTTTTACTGGTTCTTAGCTTGCTGTTGTGGTGCTGTGTAAGACATACTAACCCAGAATGGAGAGGCCATGTCTTGTAATTCATAAGATGTTTCATTTTTTAATTTTAACAGCTTGTTTCAAAATAGGAGGAAACTTACTAGACCTTAGATCAGTGACATCTTGGCTGATCCTGTATAACTCTCCTTGTGCATACCCTCTTGCAAAAAACGATTCTTTGATAAATAACACTTCAGCAAAAAAGCTTTCATCATCACTAATTAATCTACTTGCTTTCACAAGCTGTCCCTTGAAAATATTCAGCTTAATAAACCTAGGGTAACTGCTTTGAAAGTGAAGATAGTTGTTTCAAAAAATGTATTTTCTATAGATGGTACTAGTAAAAACCCTTTCGGAAACTTTCATAATAACAGTAACATCTAAAAAGTAAATTTTGTTACTAATCTCGCCAAGAACAAATGTTAACTAAGAGACACTGTTATTAATCTCATTAACAAATAGTTTAACTGTATCCAACTTCCCTTCCAGATAAAAAACAAATCATCTATATAATGTTTATATAAGCAAACATGTTGAAATGCCGGTAACTTTGTGAGGAAAGTCTGCTTCCACCAACAAGACACTAAATTTGCAAAAGACGGTGCCAGGTTGGCATCCATGGCCACACCACTAAGTAGTTGAAAAATAACAGAATTAAACAGGAAAAAATATTTTTCAATGCTGTCTCTAGTGAAACACCTAAGAAATTCACATTAACAAAATCAAAACTGGCAAAGTGAGTTAAATACATTTTAACAAAATCAATTCCTTCACTTTGATCAATACTAGTGTAAAGGGAAGAGACCATAATAGTTTCTTGTCCACTAAACTGATACTCTCTTAAACAATTCAAAAAGTCCAGGGAATCTTTAAAGTAAAAACTACTTTTTTGTACCCATGGATTTTAAACAGTCAAGATATCTAGAAAGTATTGCAGTTTTATGTCTTGGGCACAAAGCAATAGGAAGAAATGGTGTAAAAAACTGTTTTTTATAGATCTTAGGGATGCCGAATATTTTACCTAATGTAGGCTGGTCTACTGTAAGATAATCATGAATGTCCAAATAAACTTTATTGTAAACTTCAAACAAAATGATATCAATATTCCTAAAATGCTTTTGAACTGTATTCATTTTCACTTTACAATATTGGCATCCTGTTAACATCTTGTTCATGTCTTGATTGTATCTATCAGTGTCCATAATCACCATCCCACACCATTTGTCTGCCTTCATAAACCTTAAACTGTGATTATATTTTAACGAATTTAGAACTGCACTTTCACTATTGTTAAAATTAAAAGTATTGTTTAAAGGTTTGTTGTGAACCATGCTAAAAACATAATTTTTTCAAGTCTTAGCAGAAACAGCAATAGTACTATGCAGAGGAGGGTTATAACTACTAGGTTTTTTTCTTTACCAAATCAGAACTGCCCGTAACTTCACTTAAAATATATAGGTTCATAGGTTCATAGGTTCATACTAGGCTATCTGCCCTAGGGCATTTATAAGCCTAGCCAGAGTGTGTGTGGCTTTCACCACCCCTTAGGATGAGAATACTATACCCATTAGTTTGCTGTGCCTCTGTCCAGCAGTGACACAGAGATGATTCCCGGGGTAAACCTACGATCTCTCATCCACTCGTCAAAATTTCTCTTGAACAGAGTCAGTGAGGGGCTCTGCCTCACATGGACTGGGATTCTGTTCCATAGTGTAAGGAGTCTCTGGGTGATGAATCTGTCCCTCCAGCACGTCCTATTTATATCCGTGTTGAGGTTTAAGTCTCTTGCTCTCGTGGCTCTGGTGGATTTGGATTTTTTGAGGTGGAGCATGTCCATTAATTCTGGGTTGGACATGGCCTTGTATGTCAGGCACAGATCACCTCTGAGCAGACGGTATGCGACTGAATAGAGCTGGAGTTTCTTCAGTCGGGCATCGTATGACATATGTTTGAGCCCCTTTATCCTTTTGGTGAGGAACTTTTGGGGTCTTTCCAACTGCTGCAGGTGTCGGGTAAGGTACATTCCAAATGGGGCGTTGTACTCAATCATTGGTCTGATAAGTGAAGAGTACAGGGGTACAATGACCTCTCCTGATCTGGATGTGAATCCCTTCATGATCAGGTGGGCAATGTAGAAGGTCTTCCTAACCACTTTGGCAATGTGAGTGTCAAAAGAGAGGTTACTGTCAACTTGGGTCCCCAGGTCCCTGATAACTTCTTCCATGTTTAATGGATTACCACCTATGTGGTAATTAGGGGTTACCTTGTTTTTCCCAAAGGGTATGACTATACATTTTTTGGCATTTAGCTTAAGGCCATGGCTCTGACACCAGTTATCCATTTCTATGAGACCTCTCTGGAGGATGTCTGTGTCTGATGGAGTGTCAATTATGGTGCCCAGTTTGCAGTCATCTGCAAATTTTGTCAGCCACAATCCCCCTATGTTTGCCTGCACTTCCGAAAAATAAATGCCGAACAAGAGGAGGCCCAGGACTGAGCTCTGTGGGACACCACTCATGACCGGCTTAGAGTCTGACATGGCACCAGCAACTCTAACCCTGTGTGTTCTGTCCTTGAGCCAGTTTGCAACCCATCTTGTGACATATGGGTTTACATCTAAGCTGGTGAGCTTTTCTATGATGCCCGAGTGGGGTATTGTGTCGAACGCTTTTGCTAGGTCAAGGTAGGCTGTGTGAACTGCCTTACCCTCATCAATGGCCTTAGTGACTGTTTCGAAAAAGTCGACCAAATTCAAGAGGCAGGATCTGCCCTTGACAAAGCCAAATTGGGTAGGATCCAGTGTCTGTAGGTCCCCAATGTCTTTATTTATGAGTTCCATTATGATCCTCTCCATAGCTTTGCAGACAAGGCTCGTCAAGCTTATGGGCGGTAATTTCCAGGGTCTGTAGAAGCACCGCCTTTGTGGAGTGGGACCACAGTTGCCATACACCATTCTTTGGGCACGTATCCTGTAGTAAGGCTAAGATTAAACAGCAGCCTTATGTGTGGGTTTAGTTCCTCATTGAGTTCGTGTAGCACACAGCCGGGGACACCGTCCGGTCCCATTGATGCTGTGTTTTTGCTTTAGAGAGAGCAGCTCTCACCTGGGCATCTGAGATGTTTGGGAGGCTAGACTCTGGTGGGATAGATATTTCTCCTTTTGGGGGGGGGGGGGAATTTGCACTGAACCTGTCTGCCAGTATGTTGGCAATGTCTGTGGGTTCAGTGATTTTTTATCATTTTGGACTAATTCTGAGCATATCTGGGAGTTTCCACCCAGGTTTCTAACATAGCTAAAGAAGGCCTTATGATTGTCTTTGTGTCATCAGCGATTTTTCTCTCAAAGTTGGCCTTGGATGATTTTATGAGTGATCGTAGTTTTTGCTAGTATTGATCAGAGATGCCTTCCCTTTTAGGGATTTTGCTCTGTCATGTAGTAGCTTTCTCCTCTTGTTGTAGAGTTTGTTTATGGCTGGGGTCCACCAGACCGGGTGCCTGCCTTTGGTGGAAAGGGTCTTGATTTTATTAGGGATTGCTTGATCCATACATTCCTGGAGGTGCTCATAGAAGGCATTTGTAAGGGTTTCAGCAGCGTGGGTTGTGGTTTCCACTGGCTCGGGGGCCTTGAAGGATACCACTCCAGTCTTAAGAAGTGTGAAGTTTGCTTTTGAGAAGTTCTTCACTGTGGTCTTTTTTGCTGGGGGTGGGGGTGGGATGTGGATCTCCAATGAGATTAATTTATGGTCTGATCTCACCAATGAGGGATATACTTGCGGTGTGGAGCATTTTGACCCCATGTTTGTGATGATCAGGTCTAGTATATTTTCTCCTCTTGTGGGAATGGTGACTAGTTGTTCCATTGCATTTGAGTTTATGAACTCCAGGAACCTTTGGACTAGGGTGTTGGGGCTTGAGTAATGTTCCCAGTCTATGTTTGGGTTGTTGAAGTCACCCAATTTGATGGTGTTTGGAGAGACATTCATACTCTCCAGTGTCTTCAGGAAGGCTGTGTGGGTTTCCTGAGTTTGAGAAGGTGGTCTGTAGCATGCTACAAACTGTAGGGCAGTTTTACCTATGGTTAATTGCACCTGGATGGTCTCCGATGCTTCGTGCGTTGCCACTAACCTGGAGGTGTGGGTATCCTTTATGAATATGGATACTCCCCCTCCTTTTGTGGTTCGGTCCGGATTTTGGGGCTGGAACGCATGATATGAGGTATAACCTGATAGTGCTGGGGTACTCTCAGGAGCCTTGAACCAGGTTTCAGTCACAGCACAGACATCAATGTTCTCCATACTGAGGAGGGCTTGAGGCGTGCATCTTGAGGTTTAGACTTCTGGCATTGAGCAGTATTACCCTTAGTTTTTCTCCATTTTTGTTTTCTAGGGCGGTAGGTTTATCATTTGAGCCTTGCCTAAAAAGGCACTATGGGGTGGCAAGAGCCTTTGCCAATATCCGGAAGCCCAGGGGTGACAGGTGCAAGCTGTCCCTTGCGAAGCAGCATGGCTTGTCAAGCATGTCATCCCAGGCAGACAGACATTGGATCCCCTTAGAATGACACCAGTAATTAAGCCAATTATTAAAGCTGATCATTTTGTCTCTGTATTGTGGCATCATTCTTGGTGAGGGTAGGATACTGCTCAGGGTCAGGGTCATACCGGCCTGGGCTACATAATCTGAGAGCTCCTCTATGTCTCTTTTCATGAAGTCCAGGGAGGTATGTCTCAGGTCGTTCACACCGGCATGGACAATGACCGAGTCATACTTGTACTTGCTGTGGAGTGACCTGAGTGCTTGTGTTATGTGGCAGATTCTAGCGCCTGACAGGCAGCTTACTGTGATCTTTTCCTTGTTCAGTCTGGTGAGTGGGACGTCAGTGTGTCTGACTATGGAGTCACCTATAACAAGTGTGTCTGGCATTGTGTTTGGCCTTAAGGGCTGTGACTGTTTAGCACACTGACTTTGAGAACTATGTGTTGCATGTCTTATGTCTTGAGGTGGCAGTTGCTTGGGTGTCTGCTTTGGAGGCCTCTGTAGTTTTGGTACATCTCAAGTTTAATTTTCGTACATAAAGTTTAAAGTCAATAATCAGTTTGCTGTAATCAGTCCTGTTACTTGGGATGAAAGAAAAACCTTTTAACAAGACATTTAGTTCATCATTGTTAAAGAATGTCCACTAAAATTGAACATCGGACACTCAGCATTCACTCTTCCTTGGCCCCGCCCTCTCTTCTTGCCTCTGTTAGAGCTCATACCTGTTCTGTTATTTGGAAATATTTCACTAGTTAGATAAGCAATGTATTTACAATACAAATAGAAAAAGGACAGTAAAATGCAGATTTACAACAAATATTTTGACTAGACAAATATTTACAATGCAGATAGAGAAAGAGAACTGCAAATCTACAAAACTTTCCCCAGAAGAAGCTTTGATGAAATAAATGGCATCAATTTATCTATACTGGCTGAGACGTTGTCTTTAGAGAAAAAGGAAAATGTGCAGCTTAAAACACCATGGTGGAACACTTTTATTTAAAAATCAGTGTAACACATGCATCATTTCTAGACTTTTATCAGTGGAAACTTATGCAATAAGTGATGCACTTATGAAAATGCATGTATGGAAACACACTAGGTTACAAGCATTACTGACTTGAAATAAATCAGTTTAGCATAGTATCACTGAGGGGTCTATATTATGATATTGCATGCTCAGAAGAGCAAATGACACATAACTGACCGCATGTAAGTGAAAGTTTACAACTTTGAAACTTCAGAAGAGTGATTTTTTTCCAAGGGGAAAAAAAATCGCTATTCCAAAAAAAAAAAAAAAAAAAAATCCTGTAAAACATTACATAATGTGGAGGGCACCCCCCTTACTTAAATATACCAACTCTGAGATTGCACTACAGTGCCAAAAAGGCAAAGTAGCGAAAGTGTCCAAATGAATTCTTTCCCAGGGAAAGAATTCACTGAAAAGCCACTTCGCTATTTGCCTTTTTGTGCTTTTCAGTTCGACAAAGATGCATTCGACAACCTGCGTCTGCGACAGTATAATAGGGAACCTCAATGAGTTATCTCATATTACTAAATTCTCCAGTCATCAATATATAAGATACAAAAGTAACAAGTTCAACAAGAAACCCTGTTGGAGTTGCAAATTTAATAATACATATAACCGAAAAAACATACTTCTCAGATATGAAACACTGGGTGGTTTTCATAGTCAAGGGCTTCACATTCCTGTAGCAGTGATTTGTGAAGAGTGGCATTACACAGCTATGCAAAACCCAGACTGTCAGAATGACTATGGAAATGCAGATGACTTTTTGTGAACACAACCTCATATCAGAAATGCATGATTAATTCATAGGCAATAGGGGGACAGCTACTATGCTGTTAAGGTGTTTACACATATGGGCATGAGTTTGATTCATAGACATGAATCTATTATTTACTCATTTACATACAAAGTATATAAATCACCCTGATATTATGCCAGAAAGCAGCATGTTTCAGTTAGACTATGACGATGTGAGCAGAGCTGAGTTGGTGCTTCTGCATACCTGGTCACTTTTACTGGAGAGGTCACTTGATTAAATGTTTCATTTCAGTGCTTGTACATTCCTGGACACTTTACCGAAAGAGTAGCTTGGAGAAATGTTTCATTTTAATTCTTGTGCATTTCCAGACATTCTATTGAAAGAGTTGTTTCATTTTAGAGCTTGTGCATACCTGAACATTTTACTGCAAGGGGTCACTTGCGGTAAATGTTTCATTTTAGTGCTTATGCATATCTGGACATTTTACTGAAGAGGTTGCTTGGGTGAATGTTTCATTTTGGTGCTTGTGCAAACTGCAGCATGTTACTGACGAGGTTGCTTTAGTAAATGTTTCAGTTTGGTGTGTGTGCATACTGCGGCATATTACTGAAGGTGTCGCTTGGTTGAATGTTTCATTTTAGTGCTTGTGCATTTTGGGGCATGTTGCTGAAGGGGTCGCTTGGGTAAATGTTTCATGCTGCTGAAGGGGTAACTTGGGTAAATGTTTCATTTTGGTGTTTGTGCATACTGGGGCACGTTACTTAAGGGGTTGCTTCAGGAAATGTTTTATTTTAGTACTTGTGCATACCAAGACATTTTACTGAAGGGGGTGCTTGGGAAGGGGTTGCTTTGATAAATGTTCCATTTTAGTGCTTGTGCTTACCTGGGCAGGTAACTGCAGGGGTCACTTGGGTTACTTCATTTTGGTGCTTGTACACACTGGGCATGTTACTCAAGGGGTAGCTTGGGTGAATGTTTCATTTTAGTGCTTGTGCGTACTTGAATATTTTATTGAAGGGGCTGCTTGGGGAAATGGTTCATTTTCATGCTTGTGCATACCTGGGCATTTTATTGAAGAGGTTGCATGGTTAAATGTTGTATTTTAGTGCTTGTGCACACATAGAGATTTTACTCAGGGGGTCGCTTGGGAAAATGTTTCATTTTAGTGCTTGTGCATACAGGAACATATTACTGAAGGGATCGCTTGAGTGAATGTGTCATTTTAGTGTTGTACATACTAGGAACTCTTAACTGAAGGGATTGCTGGGGTGAATACTTTATTTTGTTTTTTGGGCATACTAGGAAATGTTACTGAAGGGGTTGCTAGTGAAATAATTCATTTGCGTGCCAGGGAAGTGCTTGTGCATACACAGTCAGTCTGGTGAAGTGATTGCTGGGCAAAATCATTTATTGTGTCATTTTAGTGCTTGGGCTTACTTAATACAAACTAATGAATGAGGTTCATGTGAGAAATAAATAATCTGAATCTCATGGAAGTACTTTTTCATATTTGAGCAAACATGTTCATGGATTGCAATGCTAATATCAAAGGCAAAACACCGCATTTATCAATGGATGCGGGTACTGCAGGGATGTCAAACTATGAATTGCAAAACCACCTATTAGCATACGCTTTACAACATTTCTCACCTGTATCTCATTATTTTTCAGGACGTGCGCATCAGCATGAATGGCCTCTGTGAATTGTGCCTTTGCTAAGCTCATTCATAAGCATCAGGAATGCCCCATCATACATGTGCAAGCGACTATGAATACCACAAATTATATTAAACAGAAACTGAGGTATACAGTAAATAATATTAGGGAACAATTTAATAAAACAATGACAATTATATTAAATGAAATATTAAACATTTAACCAAGTGACCTCTCCAGTAAAAGTGACCAGGTATGCAGAAGCACCAACTCAGCTCTGCTCACATCGTCATATTCTAACTGAAACCTGCTGCTTTACAGTATATCTCTGAACTAAGGCAATAGAATGCAGTAGTTCCAGTTCACAAAAGGGCACATATTAGCCTAAACAATTTTTAGTCCATTCACCTTGAACAGTGTTTTATGTAGAATCATGGAAAGGGTCACACTGGAGCTTCTGCTAGATAGAGAACAATACGAATCTGTGAGAGGGAGAACTGGCCTTATGAGTCTCGTATCATTCTCTGAAAAGGTGACAGTGGATTTTCTCAAAAGCCTTACAGTGTATACTGCTTATCTTGACTTAGGTAAGGAAATTAAAAACTATTGTACATAAGAAGTTATTTGGCTAATTAAAATATGATACATGTCAGTCCAGGCATAATTTAATAGGCAAGCACTAGACAGCAAGTCAGTCTATGAGTTAAATGTCTATCCTAATGGGTATTTTCTCTAAAACTACTTATTTTTGGACTATTCTTCACAGATGTAAACAAGAGAAATGGTATTCAAACTTTGCTGATAATTGTAAATTAAGCAGCACAATTATTAAATAATAGATGATAATATTTTCTGAACTACTCAAAAAAAAACATAGCTGGGGTTCCCTGGTGCAATAATGGTGATATCACCTTTAAGTATCCATAAATGTTGCATTATGAAACTTGTCAAACTGGAGTCAAATTAGGATTGTAGACCACATAATGCCATATCATAAAAAGGTACAATCACTAAAGATCCTGGGTAAATGCCAATTTAATGTTTGATCAGTATACCTTTCAAAGTCATAAAAGTATATTCTGTAACCCATGTAATTCTAAAGAGCATTATCAGTCAGGCCAGGAAAGTCATTGTACAACTTTCTACCTCACTGATGTAACATTGTTAGTCACACTACTGAATTCTGTAGCCTTCAAGCTAGACATGTGAATCATCTTGAAAAGGTACATAGATTCATTACAAGAAAGCTCAGTGATAGATAAAGCTTGGTCTATACAAAAATGCTTCTGAAACCATTATATCATTTTTTTCTGAAGGATAACTGAACTGACCTCTTCCTGCTCCTCTAACAAACTAATTTTGCCACTGGATAGGGTTAACAGAGCTGTATAAGAAAGGCTTTACTGGTAGGGGTCTTTTAATTTACTGGCAAGTATGAGTCACTGATATTATGCTATCATGATGCCACCGTGATGGCTAAAAGATTCAGCACACCTCGGGCTATCTTAAAGGTCCTGAGAATAACACAGAGAAAATGCTGACAATTATATGTTTAATTAGCAATAGTGCTCAAGGGAGGTGCTTATTATTATTAACAAACTGGCAGATGAGAGACAGGTACAGAAAATGTTATCTGAATCTAGTGAAAATATACATGAAAATGATCTTTTACTTCTTTGTTTCAAACTGCAGTGCAGTATTAGTAGTTCTAAAAAATGCACGAAATGGGATGAAGATATGTAGCACATAGAAAAAGATATTCTAGGGTGGATAGTATAGTAGAGTCAATAAAATATAAAAGTGAAGCCAGCACAAAAAGGCTAGCTGAAAACTGACACTGACCAGAAAAGAGAAATATGTGTTATCATAAAGCATTAGAAAGTATAACAGAAGCCGCTTGGGGATGCACAATGTTGTGTCTGACATAATCCCCAAAGTAACTCTTTGGGTAATGATTGACACTATCTCAGACTTACAGTATAAAATCTACAAAAAATAATGAAGAGTTGTAGGCTGCACATGTCAAAGCTAATCCGTAGTAATGTTTGCAGTGACTAGGAACATCAATGGTGATAACAGCTAACACCAGATGCCCTTTCTTTAATGTTGAGAGCATGCATAACAAACATGTTTACTGTGTGATATGCAATATTACAAAGCAAATACCTACTTATGCATATAAGAAGGGTGGAGATTATGATTATGCTGAGGCAGATGGGGAAAATATGTACTCTGCAAAAAAACACATCTGTTTGTGATGCTCTACCTTACAGACAATACACACTTTCTAAAATGTCTAAAAACTTTATTCATGTAATATCTTCGCTCTACCGCAGAATAGGAAAAGCAAAACATCTGCATCTTCAACTCTACTGTTGTAAGATTACAAATGGAATGGATTAGCAGCTCTTTAGTGATATTAATTGAAGGAATGCACCTTTAACACTGGACATCATGTTTAGATGAAAGATTATTCTTAGGCTAACACTTAAAAGTCAGCATTACAACTAGGTTTGGAAATGCTGACCACTGACTTGCCAAAATACTCCTTTGTCATATCGGATATTTATAACTTTAATATATCAGCAGCCAAATATTCATCTCAAGGATTGACTCCCCCAGTTGGTATAATACTATGTTTATCAGTGTACTGGAAGCATTTTTTAGTCTGTAACTACTGTCTTCAGTAGACCAAGTTGCAACTGATTTGGGGACTAATGGTCATTTGATTAGATACATGACTCCATTTAGATAACATATAACTCTTCCACTCTCTGCTCTACTGTCTTCTTCCTATTCCTTATCATCATCTTCAATGTCATTATATTTACCATTAACACCCTCTCAGATATGTAGTAACAGTAATAGCTGAAAGCTTGAAGCAGAACACTGCATTTTTGCCTAGGTGTCATATATTTTGTCTTCACTTGTAAAAATAACAATGAGCTTTAAACATTCAGGCACTGTGTCATAGCATGCTGAGTTGGAACATGACCTTGCACTATGCTTTGTACTTAATTATATTTTGGTTGTATGACATTTTATCAATACAAATGTGCTGAACTTGAATTTTTACCTTTGTCATAATGAATGTCTTTCCCACCAATCAAGAAAGATTTTGCAGCACATTAAAACAGAAAGTGGCTTCTCTCTGTAACAGACAATCCAGTAAATTTATAATATGTGCTGTCATTGACTGACTGCCTAAATGATGTTAACATACTGCAAGACAGTCTCCCAGCAACTCATGACTGGTGCCAAAGTCATGGCCTCAAGCTAAATGCAAAAAAATGTATCATCATACCATTCAGCAAAAACACAACCCCTACCAATTACCACATCAACGGCAACCACCTAAACACACAACCTGTGGTGAGAGACCTCAACATTCAGGTTGATAACAACCTCAAATTTGACCATCATGTAGCAGCAGTGGTCAGAAAAGCATTTTACTTGGTTCATCTCATAAGTAAAGGGATTGCATCCAGAAAAAAAAGGAGGTTAATACCTCTCTATACTCCTCCCTCATTAGACTAATAAGTGAGTAAAATGCCCCATTTGGGATGCACCTCTCCAAACATCTGAATCATCTGGAAAGACAACTGAAATACCTCAAAGAGAGAATCCATGGCCTCCAGCACTTGTCCTATGCAGTAAGGCTCAAATCACTGTCACTCTACTTAGTATCATAAAGATTGCTCAGTGGTGATCTGTGTCTTGCCTACAAGAGATACTCCATATCCGTAAGTCTAACTCCTCATGCACTATTTACTCAGAAGGCCTGAATCTAATATGAGACATCAACAAAACCTGCTGGAGAGACAGGTTTGTCTCCCAGAAGCTGTCCCTCCTCTGGAATAGACTTCCCATACACGTCAAAGAGAACACCTTGCTGACCCTCTTCAAGCACAACCTTGTTGAGTGACTGAGAAACCACAAATTTGTCCCAGGGGTTCCACCTATGTCCCTCATTGACAGGAGTGACAGGTGATGACTGAGGTTTCTTTTTCAGGATAAACTCTTGGCTAGGCTTTTATGGGCCCCAGGGCCATTAGCCTAGTAATCTCGTATGAGCCTATGATCCTATGCTATATTGAGGAATGTTTGTAAATATAGTAATGATACAAAACAGTATCCAGTGATCATGTCAGTAAGCAAGAAAATGTATATACCAGTTTCCATCACTTGAATGTTACAGGTATTTAATTCTGCCCTAAAAGCGTTAGAGAGATAAATGAATGCAGATTTCTGAATGCAGTGGACGAAGTCAAACAGTGACAAAAGTTTTACTAATCTGATGCAGAATGGACCATGACTAGTAACTCTTCATGTTATTGATGACACCCTCAGTTCCTACCTTATGGAAAGTACTGGAAAACATTTCACAATGATACATCAGAAAAACTATTTTCTGGATTCGGATCTTGGCTACCATATTTGCAGCTGCACTCGTACTGTATGGTCTCATGAAAATGTGACATCTAAAAACAGTCCTCCAGAAATGCAATACACCATCTTGACTGTAGAATTTAGGGTGACTACCTGTCAGACAAAGACTGAATGTGAACTATCATTAGTTAATTTTATAATCATCTAAGGAACATCGCTAGAATCTACCACCATGTTCTTAATGAGCATTTTATAACACTTGTGCACACTTTATTGTCTTTACATCTACACTTCAATGCCTCCTTTACCTGGTTTTGACCAATATCAATGCCATCCATAAAGTGTCAAAAATTACATTATGAAATTGGTGAAAATACAGGATTCTTAAGCACCTTTCTGTCATCAGAATGGAACTTAACAATTTTTTATTAAATGCCACCCAACACTGCTAACAGGGATGCAAAAAAATTAGCTTTACATTATTAAACAGTTAATTTATCCTTTCTAAGCCAAATGACGTATTTAGCTTGTTTTTCTCTTCCCTGTTCTGCATGGCTGATCTGTGTGTGACATCTGTACATTTATTAAAGCTTTCAAAGCTGTAAAACAGTTAGCACTGCTATACATTTTCAGTTATTGTAGTTCAATGGAAACAGTTTAAGCTCCATGCACTTTAAAGAATTATGATGATCTTTTTTGAAACATATCACTTTATGTTTTATGTTTTTGATCTGGACAACAAGTTTCACCTTTCAAATCATGTAATTGAGGTGAATTTTTTGATTTCCATGTCTCAAACACATAACAAACTGGTTATATTTAGAGATCTGATTGTAATTCTCTGTGGAGAGACCCTTCTGTGGACACAGTACCCCATAACACAGTTGCTGAGTGGCTTGTCTGAGTATAGCCGCAGTCATCTTGTACTATGGAGTCACCACAGACTTCCAGTGACCTCATGAATAACTTTTAAATATCTTTTTTCTATGATCCTCTTCCATTCATGACAGAGGTGTAGCATATCCTTTTTTTTTAAACACCTTTATTGAATTATCACTTGTGACATAGGCAAGTTTACATGTATATAAAAGTAATGAAACTATATTAACATAACAGACATTATACTTCACATATATTGCTATATATCATATAACCTAAGCAATATTACATAAATTATTCAACTCCTGCCTTTTTTTAAACAAGAAACAACTTTATTAAGCCACCACTTACTACACAGACAATCATACATTTATATAAATGAAAATAAACCATACCAACACAATCCTAGTTGCAAGCATTGCACATCACAAACCAATTTGACACACTCCCAGTAGCAAACATTATACATCACTTATAATCTACCCAATCTTTTTCACTCAAACATTGAGGTGTAGCATATCTTAAAAGAAGTTACATTGGCCGAGCATTATGGCACACATTCCAGTTCACTGTCAGAGGGGCGATACTAGCGTTGCCACCCCTCCGTTTTTTTTCCGGAGTGCCCGGAAATCAATAGGGCACTCCAGTTCTCCTGTTCTCGCTCTCGGAGTCCGGAAATAAGTTGTACGACGTCAGCGCGTCTGTACGACAAAAAAAAAAAATGACATTGCCATCTTGGACTCTCGGTTGATTGGCTGCTTGCTGCAGAAGAGGCTCATGCAGCAAGCAGCCAATCAACACTTAGATTTGCAAGTCAAATCCCCGCAAAGCGAAAATTAGGAAAAAGCGGCGCTCCAGCTATACTTTTACCTTTACTGTCTCTACTGGTCGGTACTAAGGTCTGAAATTTCTTGCTGGTTCGTTCGGCTGTTTGCTAGTTGTTCGGTTCGGGACGTCTTCAGTGGATTGCCTGGTGTGGTGTGCTGGTTTCATTTGCTGCTGCTGCTGCCTGGAGCCTGAAAGGATTGCCCTAGCCCTGCTGCTTGCCTTGCTTGCTGGAGTCTTGCCCTGGAGAAGTGCTGTGGACTGGCCGACTGGGTGGTGTTGTGTTCCCCTGGCTGCCTGCTGCTTGCTGGCCCTTTGTTAGCTGCCTGTTCTCTTCTGGCTGAGAGCTTGTTTAAGGAGCCCTGCTGCTGCTTTTCTGGAGGTAAGTGGAATTTTTAATGGATGAATTCTTTGGAATTAAGGTAGATTTTCAAAGATTAGTGTGACAAGGAATGAAATATTGCCAGCACAGCTACTAGTGAATTTTTTAAATATTAAATTTATATTAATTCACTAGCTGTGCTGGCACTATCTCATTCATTGATGGTGGCAAGATGTGTGTAACTGTATCTAGATGTTCAACATGTGGTGATTATTAACTAGAACAATGTCTAGTTTGTAATCACCACATCTACCTTATTCTTTATCTGTAGTTTCTAGTATACTGTCTGCAGATATATATATAGGAAGGGTTTGTTTGGCTGTTTTTAACTGCAGTTAGTGTAACTATTTTTATGTGGGTGCACTTTGATTTATTATTTTCATGTGGGTGCACTTTGATTTATTATTTTTCATGTGGGTGCACTTTGATAGTGATTGTATACTGACGGAGTTATATAGGGTTCTTGCTATGATTGTAGAGCTATGATTGTAGAACTATCATTTCTCTGCTATGCTATGTTTACCTTGATCTGCATTTTCTAGGGTATACCAAGGCTGTTTTTACTGCAATGTTTTAAATATTTCATTTGGTTTTGGACTTGGTTACAGTGAATATATAATGACTACATGATTTGTATAAGATGCTTGGACTGTAGATCTGTCTCTTCTAGTCTGTCATCACCGTGATGTTTACCTTGACCTGTGTTTTTCTTCCTAGGGTGTCTTTCTAGGGTGTACAGTCTTTGTATTATAGTGAGGCTTAAATGTAGCTTTTTGTCTAGCTTGTCATCACTACTGTTTACCTTTATCTGTTTTCTAGGGTATACCGTCTATACCAAAGCTTAGTTCATTTGATGTTGCAGTGAATATATGACTACATGATTTGTATAGGATGCTTGGACTGTAGAACTGTCTTTTCTAGTCTATCATCACCGTGATGTTTACCTTGACCTGTGTTTCTTCCTAGAGTGTCTATGTCGTACAGTCTTCATATTATAGTGAGGCTTAAATGTAGCTTTTTGTCTAGTTTGTCATCACAACTGTTTACCTTTTATCTGTGTTTTCTAGGGTATACCGTCTATACCATTTTAATTTACTTTTGACTCGTTGCACATTTTTCTACTTATTGCTAACTGTATGTGATATTAAAGACTTATGCTGAAGGGTGCTAGAGTAAAGGGGTGTGGCTATTAAAGGGAATGGGTGTGGCTTGATTGTACATGGGGCGGGGCTTGTTTGTCAGGAAATGGCACAGTAGAAAGGTCGCAACCCTAGGAGATACTGATTCCTCTTTTGCATCTAGACTGCACAACAAAAAATCCTTTACAAGTCAACTGCCATATACATGTCAGTTATTAAAACCTTAATATACAGATGGCTGTCAAAAATATGCTCCAAGAGATTAACTTAAACACATTTGTCTTCATTTGATAGTCACTTATTGAGTACAGATTGCCAGTTTTGCTAACTCACATAAGTTTCTTATATAATTTTAGAATACTAAATCTTTTAAATTGCTGTATTTATATGATTCTGGATTCTAACACTGTAACATGCTAAAGCTATGTATGATAAGAAACCCGACCTGACATCATTTTTTTATTTTGACCTGGTTAGAATTATCGACCATATTCACTTCTGCATTTACATTAAAACAGGAGATATCATCTGGAGGATTGGATATCAGTAACATAATATTGATTACTATACTTTTCTAAAAGCTTGAGGTAGCATTTTAGGTTATAATGCAATTTTAGCAAAATGACTGTATCTGTTCTCCTTCAAAATCAAGAAAAAGGAAAATAGACATAAAGGATTAATGGATACTGATAAATTTAATTCACTATTTTTAGAAGCCAAATATTTATCAATGCCGCTTCAGAGAAACACACCTTTCTGGGTAATTTTCTCAAGTGTATAGAGATAGCCATTGATTTCAGACTTCTCTATTTTTAGAAAGTGAATCTGTTGTAACAGCTTTTTTTATTATCTGTGATACTCAAAATAATAATTTTTAAAGATTATCATTTAAAAAAAAATCCTTTAGGTTATTGCCTTAGAACACCCCAGGGAGTACTGGAATATATATTTCCAAGCATACGCCCCCTCATTCCTTACTGCATACAAAAATTTATAAGATAAAAAGCTAATGAAATTGAAAAAAAATATTGAATAATATTATGTACTAAATGTGCATGCAAATATTTAAATATGTGTATGTATAAATTTATCTCTGTTTGCATAAGTCTATGTATATACACACACACACACACATGCACGCACACACACACACATACACACATACCCGTACATTATCATTTGTTTATACTAATACAAATACAAATACCTAAATGCATACATGTGTATGTGATTATAACTCTTACACTGGTACGCAGAAATATCAGTGCACATTACATTGATTTCTATACATTGAACCTAATGCCAAAATTAAAATGTGTTGAAACTACACCAGTCAAAAAGGAAGTCCAATACTTTGCTTTTGCAATAATAAACTAAAAAAGATAAAATACTAATCATGGTTGAGGTGATAGGCATCAGCTGAGTGAGGCTTAGTTTTAGCATATGTGAATAAAGAGCAATGGCGGGTCTTTGCCCAACAGTACAACAATGCTCATGTGTACTAACCCTAAATCCCACCCTCTAACTACCCCTAACCCCAACCATAAAAATTACCATATAATAAAACTTTTCCTTACATACTTTACATAAATAATTGTACACATCAGTACCTGTATCCCAGTAACCCTGACCCTCAAACACTCACCCCTACTCTCCTACTCCTATTTCCAAAAGTTTTGGTATTAGGGAAAAAAAACACTCACTTTCACACAAGCACATCTCACACAACACTGCAGCAGTAAATATTCCCAGCATCAACATTTCTGGCAGCCAGACTGAAATGCCCTCAGTACAAAGAGACCATTTAACATTGTTGACTAAAGCAGCATTGGATATAACCCCCACATATAAATATAATACATATATATCTATATATGTCTATATCTATCTATCTATCTATCTATCTATCTATTTATCTATGTCTCTGTGTGTGTATATTTATATATATGTAAATACATGCAAACACATAAACACATACAGACAGACACAAGCACTTACTCTATCCCTTACCTACCTCTTACTCTAATCCTAACCCACAAGCATTCACACACAAATACATTCTCCTAAACCTAATGCTGAAACTTTTGAAAATTTCAAGCTGTCAGCAATGTGGAAAAAAAGATCATTAGACCAATCTTATCAAATTGCAGGTTGGAAAGAAGTGTTCACGCAATATGGATCCTGAAGGCATACAATACTAAAGACTCAAAATTAAAATACGACAGTAGAATATAGACAACTTACTTTATTGAACATTCATGGGACCTTGACTAAAAAGAAAAATCTGTGGTATCCCTCAAAGTTGCAGAAAAAAACGTATGCAAACTATACTGGGTCAAAAACAAACCAAGAAACATTGCAGTGTTAAGGGTGTGACATTCACTCAATGAATTATGTTATGCACCTAGTTCACTAATAAAAATTAAACTGTAAAATATGTACTACAAAATAATAAAACAGAAAATAGGTAGCCCACAATGGAGTTAAAAATAGAATATCCTTTATTGTAACACACACATAAGCTATCCTAGTTAAGTATAATGTATATAATTATACTCAACAATTGCACTCAACTAGGATTGCATGTCTGTGTGTTTCAATAAAGGATATTCCATTTTTACCTCAGTTGTGGATTACCTTGTATTCTCTATTTTATTATTTTGTAGTACACATTTCACAGTTTGATTTTTATTAGTGAACAAGGTGCATAACATAATTCAAGGAGTGAACTTCATACCCTCCACACTGTGAAGTTTCTTCTTGGTTGGAACTTGATTAAAACACACATGTGCATTAGTCAGAAACATGTCCAGTCTTTTTTTAAACTTTTATCTATGTCTATTTCTATCTTTCTCTGTATATATACATCCATTTTTGGGGGAGTGTACTCCAAGAATGATCTACGTTGAAGGTAATTAAAAGCGTAGTTAACAAAATCCCTTTTGTTCTTTTTACCAAATAATTGCAACTTATCAGTTTGTAAATTTGAGTAAGCTGTGTGATGTCACACAGTGGAGTGCAGTGGAAGAAATCCCTTCCCTCAACTCATCTGAATAGTCAAACTTCACATCCCACTTCTTTACATGTTCAGTTTATTTGTTTTCATATTTTTCGCACTAAGGACTGAAGGTTTGTGCCTCCATTTAACATATTTTCTATGTAGCTCATCATAATAAAAGTCTATAAAAATACTAAGATGCATATACTTCATTTTCTTTACCTTAAGCAATAATATCTAATTCGTTTTTCAATCGTTTATGACTGAAATATTGCTACATTCAAAAATCCCTTCACTTTATGTTAGCACAGTTTGATTTCTTTATTCAGAATCATTTACTTTTCATTTCTTTATGAGTTTAAAAAATATGATTCTGTAAACTACTTTTGGAATTACCCAAGTCTGTATTTATTACATATACTGACAGATTTAACTATATTCTTATTTTAAGGATTCTTATTGATAAGCAGTCACCATCAAAACACTAGGGGAATTTAATAATTACATGGACTTTTTTCTATGTACACATCGTGGCACATTGTTTACATGAAAGTAAGCAGGTTTGCGATCCAGTAAACAGAGCTGGGCGGTGCGCACATATGTGCCAGACGTAAGTGTCCGTGGCATACAAATCATCTCATAAGCAGGTGAATTAGATGCAATGAGGAGGTAGAGTGATCTAGCAAGCAGATAGGCAGTCCTGCAGACCCCATGTTGGTGTCCAAAATGTACACAGATAAATTCTGTGTACAGAGAACAGGGGCTGCAAAAGTGTAGTTTGACATACAGAAACAGGATAGCAGACACAGGTATATGAAGAATTATCCATGTGTCCAAAACTATATGGGAAATACTTTAAAATAATATATATTTTTTTAATGATCTGTGTATGTTTGCTCAGCATGTCTCAGTGTGCAAACATGCTATTATGAAAAAAATAAAATAAAAAGATTGTAAAAAACAAATTTAGTAGTATGTGACAGTAATGTATTATAGGACCCTGCGTGGAGTATCTACAATGGTGGAATGATGCTGTTGGGAATGAGGCAGGGCCTAGAATCATGTAGTTTCCAGGTTGTGTGCATGGATCCCTATGCAAATGAGGTGGGGTTACTGAATAGCACAAATGGGTATCTGTGTCTGCAGATCCCATTCATGTAGGCACAGATCCATATTGTTGTCCAGAGAAGAGGTAGCTGACATCAACCGGGGGAGGGGTGTCTGAGGACTTGTAAGCTCATTGGAGCTCAGCTGCGCCTGTTTGTGTGGCATGCCACTATGCTCAGTAGGGAGGCATGTATACTGGCTGCTAAGCTTTGTTCACTTTCAGGACACATCTATCAGCATATTTGCATGGTGCCCTGCTATGCTGAGTGCGACCTTTCAGGAGTGTCTGTGCAGTGACTGCTGAGCATTGTTTAGTTTGTGCCATCTGTTTGCATGTTACACCACTGTGCTTAGCAAGAGCTGTGTACACTGGCTGCTAAGCCTTGTTTACATTCAGGGCGCATGTTTGTGTGGTGCACTACAGTGCTGAGTGAGGAAGGCTGTCCAAAAATCAAAAGAAAATTGACTGAGAAAGCCAATGGTATATTAATTACTGATGACCCCTGTTTCAAGCAAACGAGGACCATTAACAGTCCATAATGATGTACTTGGCAAATGGAATGCATCATAGGTAGAGAATCACACATGCTGCGCCTATAGCAGAGCACTATAAAAGTTCCATACACCCTCAATCTGATTTTACCTCCATACTCTGCACCACTGAAGCACAGACTTTAGGTTTTTAACTGAAAGAATGCTAGGGGCTCCTGCAGGTCTGCTACATCTGTATGTGCTAGATGATGAGGTCAGTGGTGCTGCTGCGGCTGACAATAGGCTTAGACTGAGAAGAAGAAGAGTGTTCAGGCCCAAGGTAACCTTCCATGGGCTACATGAGCTGGATACTGTACAACACTACAGGGTGGACAGGGATATGCTACAAGAACTCACTGAGCTCTGCCACTCTCAACTCAGACCCACAATCAACAGAGGGGAACCCATCCCAGTGGAAACAAAGGTATGTGTAGCTCTTAGGGTACAAGCTACAGGTACTTTCCAAAGACCAACTGGGGACATGATGTGGTCTTGCAGGCATCAGCATCCAGAGTACTCCACCAGTTTCTGGATGCTATGCTACCACATGCCAGTGAGCACATTTATTTTCCCCACACCCTTAAGGGAAAGGCCAGCAGTATGCAACACTTCAATAATAAAAACCAGGCAAGTAACACACTGAGCAGTGTCAAAGCAATAAAGGAAAAACAAATTTTATTAGTGCTTTCGGTGGGGTCAGTGCCTCACCTTCATCAGACAACAGCCAAATCAATTAAAACCATTTTATACTCAAACAAAAGCAATTATTCAATTAACTTCAAAAAGTGTCTCATAAACTTATCGTTAAAGAGACATACATAATAGACCAGTTCATACCACATAAAGCAATATAAGAACGAAAAAAACTCTATACATCACAAAATAATAAGCATTATATTAAGTCCTATTAAATATAACACTCTAAACTTATTGATTGCATATTATAACACAATAAATGTACCGCTAGTTTTATAAAAAATATTATATATAAAAAATTACTATAATACTTAAAATTAATAACTTAAAATTTTACAATCCATTATTATAAAAATACATAATAAACTCTCAAAACAACTATAAGTAAACCCTTACTAATATAAAATATATATGTACATGACAACTTATCATATAATTAACCAACCATAATACATTTTTAAATATTTACGAATTTAATAAAAACTTGTATTTATATTTATTGGTATCATGAATGCACAGATTATTCTAGAGTTAATGTCCATTATCTATTATAAAGTTTGTATATGAAAAAAATTAATAACATAAACTTTTCTAGATGTTCAATGTGGAAAAAGGAGTTTTGTTTTAATGCTACAACCAAAGGTAGTTTACCTCCTTAAGGCTAGACATTTCAAAATACATTTTATTGAGACATATTCATTGAGGCCTGGATAAGTATGGGCCGCTGTTCTAATTTGCCACATAATTTCATCCGTTTCCAGTTTTAATTGTCAAGGCCCCCCTCTTGTGTCTACTTGCCTTTGTTGGAGCATGGCAAATCTAAACCTTTGTTCAGGGAATTCAATAGTATGTCTAGCTAGTGCATTAGTTATGTCCCTTTTCTTAATAGCATATTGATGTTTGTAAATACGCTGTTTAATTTTCCTCTCCGTCTTACCAATGTAAAATGCGGGGCATTGGGCACAACAAGCTGCATAAATTACTCCTTTGGTTTCACAATTAAATCTCCCATTGACATAATATGTCTAATCTCTGATTATGACCTTAGTATCTACACAAATATGTCTACATTGCTGGCACAACCCACATTTATACATACCAAACTTCCTATTAGATTTAACATTCCTCCTTCTTTCCAATAAAGCTTTCAAATTTGCTCCTTTTCTATAAGTTATTTTAGGCTTTTCTCCTAATATTTTAAAGAGCCCACTATCTACAATAATGACAGACCAATTTTTATTTAGCATTTCTCTTACTCTGAAATGATCAAGAGAATAAGTACAGAGAAAGCTAATTTTAAAATTTGATTCTTTATTTATAGCGGCCGTATTATGTTGAAATTCCATATTTTCAACAATTTGTGCAGTTGGATTCGGCAATAAGGGTTTAAAATAACCCATACTTCGCTTGTGACTAACTTCTAACTTCTACAGTGTAGCACACTACCCTCATGTACTGGATGCCATAGACTGCACTCAGGTACACATCAAGGCACCACCCAGTGAGGATGGTAGAATCTTCATCAACCACAAGGTGTATCACTCCATCAACTGCCAGGTCATGTGCAATGCCCAGGGCATTATCATGAATGTGTGTGCTAGCAGCCCTGGCAGTTATCACGACTCTCATATCTGGCATGCATCACAGCTGTACCAGATGTTTGCTAGGGGGAACATCTTGCATGGCCATTTACTGGGGGATGCTGGGTATGCACTGGAACCATGGATGATGACACCCATCAGAAATGCACACGCACCCATGGATGAATGCCAAAATGAGACACACACACAAAGTATGAACATCATAGAGCATGTTTTTGGGCTCCTGAAGTCACGGTTATTTAGCCTTGATATATCTGGTAAGCTCTGCAGTATTCTCTAGCCACATGTGCACAGATGTTCACACTATGTGCCATGCTACACAACATGATCCTGTGGAAACAGCTGCAGCAGGATCAGCAAAGGGATGGGATACCCAGACCCCCACCAGTGCCTAGGTCCCCACAATTACACACCACAGGAGGATTCGGAAGAAGGAACCCTTGAGGATGTCCCTGTAGGCAGACATAAGCATATCCAGTATGCCCTGGCCTTGGACAAAAGACAATGCATAGCACATGCACTGACAACCTGGGACCCTAGGGACCGACACTGTATTCAGACTTGCATACATATAGTAAAAATCATGTCAGGCAACCCACTCGACCTGTAACTAGCCATATATTGGCTGTGTACCGCATGCATCAGAGTCAGCCCTGGACTACAGTTCTGTCAAATGCTGCATTCAGAAGGTAAGTCACTCACCTACACACGACTTGTATGGAGTACTATAATATGCTATTGTATGTGTGGACCTGCTGCATGTAGGCAAGGAAATATAGTGAGCTATATGGAGAGATGCAACATCCACATGGGACTACAGATACCCAGTCCAATAGTATGTGTTTCAAAATATTCACTAGGCCTCATGGTTGGAATATTCACTACAGCAGTCAAGGGAGATGTTAAACAGTGGGGTCACATGATATTTGCACTACTGTCTATGCCAGCAGATCATGTATTGTTCTTCTACATCCCCAACACACCAGTGTTCCTATACAACTGCTGTAACAGTACATTTGCAATGATATATCAGCAGACCAGCCAATTCCAGGGCTGTGACATAGAACCTGGCTATGCATGGTATGTTTCAGGTAATGCAGTGGTGACAATGTATGTCTGTATGCTGTTGATTTTGTGAGGAATGACACTTCTCTGTCTGGCGGTTGGTGTGGCTCACTGCACTAGGGACATTTGTGTTGATGGTTTGAATCTGGCAGCATCCACATATTCTGCATGTGAAGTACATGTATGGTGGTATTCCCACAGACTGTCATACCCCTCAATCTATTACTGCAAGAAAGCTGGAAAAAGTCAGAGAGAATGTAGGGACAAAGGGCCAAAACTATAGACAGACATTACACATGCTCTGATGAGAGTATTATTTGACTAGTATAACAGCAGGTTGCAATAGAACAAAATAGCTGCAGGATGTAAAGGCCATCACTTACATGTGTCAGTAGTTAGTACAATGCAGTGACTGCATTATACAATATTATACCAGAACACCACAAATGTATTAGGAAAAGACCAGACATATGGGGCAAAATGCTGGACATTCTGCAAAAACATGTATAGTGAGAGGTATGCAGACTATCACCCTCTGTGTTGTGTTACATTATGTACCACAGTCACATATTAAATACAGCACACAGCCGAGGAATGCCTTGGACAATTTCAGGAAAGTGCTGTACTGCAGAAACAGGTGCAGCAGCAATGTCTGCAGCACACAAAATACTGGACTGCAATACAGGTAGCTCTGGCCAGGAGTCACCTTGTAAGTACTGACAGTTCCACTGGGCATGCTCCTACACCTGACCTGCTATGTGGAAATACAGCTGTGCATACACACAGCTATGTATACATATCTGTCTGTCCGTATCCCCCTCACATCCCTGTTATACACATATATATATATATATATATACACACACACACACATGTGTGTGTGTGTACACACACACACGCATGTGTGTGTGTGTGTGTGTGTGTGTGTGTGTGTGTGTGTGTGTGTGTGTGAGGATGTAAGAATGTCCCCACATACCCTCGGAATGCTGAGGATGTCTGCACTTGCACATTGTAACAGTTGTCCAAAGGAACTAGACCAAGGTCGCAACAGTACATAATCCACTCACCCATAGACTTCTGTGCCTGCAGAATGTCACCTTGTAGACAGACACAGGTGAGCAGGTGTTATAATGTACAATGGTATCAATGCATGCCTTGGACAGGCCATATTCTCCCTGGCCACATCATTGCCAACTAACTGCAACCAGCCACATATGACCACACTGGTAACGGTACACATATAGCAGGGATATTAAGAGGTATCCCACCCATAGGACACTAGATACAATAACAGTACCAAGCAATATAACTCTGCAGGCCACACATGTTGTGTAACACAAGGCTACTTTGCGTACACCACAAGTACTGTGCCTGCAATCCCATATACAACAGACATAACCTGTGGCACATGTGGTAATTACTGTGAGCTATAGTGTGTAGTAGTAGACAGGTAGGGGTTCTAATCTCACATCAGCCGAGTGTGTGTGTGTGTGTGTGTGTGTGTGTGTGTGTGTGTGTGTGTGCGTGTGCATGTGCAGAAATATATCCCTTTGCAGCATGACGGACATGACCCATATGGGCCATCTCCATGCAACAGTTATGCAATTTATGGCCCTGTGACTAGCTGCTGGCCTCTATATTGCCCTCCTCTACATAATCATAACTGATGTCCACCACCTGTCTGACCTGGACACAGGATATTGGTAAATGTGACAACTCTATCTTTTAGATTTGTAAGTTCAGAAAACCCAGGTGACACGTAAGGGTAGCAGACCTTTTCACAAAGTATGAATGCATGATTATACTGACTGAATGCATGATTAAACTGACTGTTCCCATTGTCCCTGATAGACTTTTCTATACATATGCACCTTGGGAGCCATACACCTATACTGTCATACCTTGCTGGCTTCATACATCTGTTGTGCTACCATGCCATCCTGTGCTGCTATATTACCACCATGTGTCCATAGTTCATCCCCTCAGGCTCCTGGAACAGAAACATACACAGGTCCATGACACAACTGTCATTCTGTAACACTACCACGAGTCCAACATCATGCAACAGAGATACAAAAAGTGTGATGTGCAGTCATGACACATGTCAGTATACAATACATATTGTGGCCCACAAGTAGCATGGTAAAACAATACTGCACAACACAAGTACATGTTATGTAATATATATTAATAGTAATACATATATATATATATATATATATATATATATATACACACATACCCTGTGCATCAGACACATAGAGGCATTTCCCTGCATTTATGGCATGGATGGCAGAGATGTGGCACAGGTATCATCACATGTACAGTGTGTGGGGCTGCCAAAGGCCCAGGCTGTGCCAAACAGTTGACAGCATGTGTGTGTGTGTCAGGAAGGGGTGCAATTAAGATGGGCTATGGAGAGGTGTTGTGTGACTCTATTGGTGACCTGCATGTGACAGTGGTGTTTGAGTGTGTGCATGTACACAGTCAAGCCCAGTGCTAGCCCTATAGGTGTGTATGTTGGGCAGCTGTGGACTGTAGATGGTAGAGTGGACAATTCACCATCTCTGGCTATTAACACGGGACTGGCTCTGCCAGGAGTAGCACTGACACCACTATGCCCATGGTCAGATGTGGTGCTAGTACCTGATGGTGACTGCTGTCTGCTGGGGTTGTGTCCCCCATGGGACCACCAAGGACCACATGCCCATGGCCTACCACATCCTGGTGTGGGTATCGCACCTTCCTCTGTAGCACTGGATGTACTGCCACTAAGGGACTGTGACTATGCTTGGCCACATGGACACTCAGCAGATGGTGTTCCTGACTTACATCCATGTGTCCGACACCCATCTCCAACCAGATGTTCCAGCATAGACAATTTGCTGTCCAAGACAGATACTGTCTCAGCCCACTGTCTGTCCACTGCATCAGTGAACCAATCCAGGGTGTCCCCAATGCGGTAGAGGCAGTCAAGGATGTCAGACAGTACTGCATCCATAACCCTAAGTATTCATCTGGTGTTGCATTCAGAACATGCCTGGGCTTCCATGATGGCCCAAAACATGCACCGAGTGACCTGTGATGTGACACCCGCAACAGGTGGATGGACAGCAGTCCTCTTATGAGCACCCCTGTCAATCCTCCCGTGTGGGACCTCACCAGCTCTCTGGCTAGGGACAGTGTCTATACTCAGTGACACAATAGTTGCCACACTGCCCTGTTCAATGTCTCCACCCTCTGATTGTCCAATATTTGTAGCCTCTGGGGACTGGGAATCTGTAGACATACTGACAGTGTGCAGTAACAATAGGGGCAGAAGAGGGATGTAAACCTCTAGGGCAGATTCAGCCTCCAAAAACCCCACCTGTGCTGCACTATGGCCACCATCATCATCAGAGTCCAATGAGACACTGCTATCAGGTTATGAGGGGGACAGACTCCAGCCCAATCTGGTCATCTGTGAAAACCAAAACAAAAGCAGTACTTTACTATCTGCACTTGTATGTATGGTACACCACACAGATTTATACAAATGAGGATCCACAACTGCAGTACCAATCTCACATCTTCTCATCTCCACTCCCATGCACAACAGACAACCTCACACCAACATGCACAGACAGGTCGAGACTTTTATGACATGCACTTCTGCCACATTCAGTTAAAGTTGCCAGTACAATCTGCCTGTAAGGTATGCAATATGACACTATACCTGACAGAACTACTCATAAAACCCAGCACACCTGTCTTGAGACTGATATTCCAGTACTAGTGTCACTGCCTCAGGTATATATTATCTCCCTTTTATGTTTGAACAGGCATCTGGGAGTAATTGCTTCATGTATACTAGGCTGTGTAGCCGCTCATAACTATAGGTGCAAATGTGTTGATATTCATTCAAATCCACACCTGTGATTACCCAGTTTATGAACTGTAGTTAAATGTTCCAGAATAGGAACATGCAAATATTCTACTCTGACTAAATATCACATTTGTATATAAGGCAAAATGGCAGTCCTTAACTTTCATAGGGCATGTATGATCCATAAAAAAAACAGTATCACACTTACCAGGTACACAACCATGGACTTGGGCCACACCAGTCAGACCTATGGAAAGGTGAGAGAGTTATTGTCAGCACCACCAAATGTTGCAGCACTACAAGGTAATATGTGCATATATCCACATGTACAGTAGCTACTGTGATATTAGCTGTATTGCTGACATTTTGAGTATGTGTGCACAACTGAGCATTAACCACAACCCCCCCCCCAATGCAGCTATACCTGACACCCTTGTAAAGTCATGTATAGCCTGCCACAATTCCTGATACATTATTACAATGGTGAACACATAATGCTTACCTGGACGGTCCTCTGCTGTGGACACTGCGGCACCCGCCTCCATGATGTATGGTGTGATGGATGCCAGGGAGTTGTCATGTTTTCCTAGGTTCACCAGGAATTCCTCTGTAGCTGAGAGTGGCTGTTGAGTCTCAGGCCCTCCACCAGTGGTGGTATGATCCCTGTCAACATCAGCTGCCCTTTGTCGTGCAGCATTCAACATGTCTGTGTCCCAGTGTTGGACCTGCTCATAGGTCCTGCCCTGTTGGCCAGTCTGACTGACATATTGCACAGGGTCTGCCTACAATGCTGCCCACTGTTCCCGATTATGCCTCCCCCTGGACAACAAGATCTGATGGTGCTGTCTCAATCCAGCCATTATTATGTCATTCTCCACATCTGAGAAGGGGGCATGTCTTCTGTGGTACATGGTTCCTGAAAACAACAAAAGGGGAACACATTACAGGACCAGATACATGGATGTCCACTATATACAGATCCAGCACACCAGTAATGGCCTGCAATATCCACTATTGCCTCAAACATCATACCCCATGGTCTGACAATACACTATGTGTGTGGATACCACCAAGATAGTGACAATATTGGGGTATGTCCCTGTGTTCCGTGACAGATTCTGCTCTCTGTTCCTACACCCAGCACTGCAGTCTACTGTGGTGTGTCTCCTATGGGCAAACTCCCACTAATATGTCATATAGCCACTCCAGACAAATAGCAGTGTGCTAATACAACCACTATATAGGGACAGTCTAACAAAACCAGTGTGTGACAATGACAGAAAAAATGCAAACTTACTGTAGTATATATTCCCTGTAGGCAACATACTTCTCAACTATACAGATGTTTGCAGAATGTCAAGATGTTTGACTCATAATTTTGGTCATTTCCACACAACATTGTGGATTTCTGACAAAGGGTTGGCCAATCATTGATGGCTGATGTCAGAAAATAAAGACAGACATCTGAGTTTAAGATGTCATACCCTTCAGAACACAGTTATGCTAATGTAATATATGTTATTCCATTCACTTTCTTACTTTGTACGAGCAATAGTTACAATGTCCCTAATTTTGGGCCTTTGCCCTTCCATTCATTATGGCTTTGTTCAGATATCTTGCTGTAACAAGTTGACAGCAATGTGATGCATAGCTCTCAATCAGACAGGGAACAATGTAAACAGAATCATGGACCTAGCCAGAGTACAGCAGGGCAATCAGGGGCACTTTTAAAATGTTAGACGTATTTATGTGAGAATTGACAGAGAGGAGGTGAATTAGTGTACATCATCTGATGTTACAGGAGTATACACCCATACCTCTTGTCACAATGTTTTATGTGTCATTCACTAGCTCCCCTACAACAGCCAACCATTGTAGGTGGGAATAAGAGGGAAAGAGCTAAGATGTGAGTAATAATCGGGGAAATTTGAGAGGTATGCCTGTAGGTATAGGACATCTGAGTATCAATGAAGTCATTACCATCGATCTAAGACAGGCTTACTGCTGTGGTCTCTTTTCTCCATCCCTCCATCCTCCCATCTGCATCCTGTTATGTGGAGAAAACTATTACATACCTGGTTGAGTGCAGTAATCCTTTGTTGAACTTTGCTTCTGGCAATATTTTCAAAATCTGCTCTCTGTGTGGGGTAAGTCTCATACAGACTTTTCCCCATAACCAGCTGCTTGCCTATTTCAGGTACTGCTTATTGGCAGGTAATCACCTCTGCACCAATCTGTGGCTCTGCTATGGTAATTGCAGCCAAACACAGCTGAATTGCACTATCATTAGCCAATGGCATGCCACCCCAGTGCAATATATAAGGCCTTCTTGTAGACCTGGGCCCCTTTCTTAGATGTTAAGATGGACATTGCTGAGGTGTGGAGACTACAGCATCAAAGAGGGAAGGTGCTATAACTGTCAACTGTAGAGATTTATGCAGTATATCCACAGCTTCGCCTCATATGTGTGGTCAGTGTCTCATGACATTGTGGTCATCTGGCAATTCACAGGCAAACATTGTGCATTGAAGTCAGTAATGGAAGACACAAATTTGAGTGTCAGACTTCATACCTGCATGAATATGCATGATGATGCAATAGATGTTATTGTAGCAACCTACTATCAATGTAGGGGCAAACTGTAAACTATGTCCCAATCTCTGGACATTTGTCCCCCCATTAAGTATAGCTGTGTCCAGATTCCTTGTGTTAGGGGGTTGGGAATGTATGGTAGATCTCTAGTTGCTACCCTTATATACAGGTGTGTTTGCTACAGATTGCAGCTGCTGCTGCACCCTAGAACACCTAGGGGGGAGTATCAACACTTTGGAGGACAACAAGCCGTACAGGTAACTGTAGCAGCTGTGTCAGGCCTATCATTATGGCAGAGCCAGGGTAAGGGTACCCTTTACAGTCCAATTGAGGCATGTGATTAAGGTACATCTGTTATGCAACAGTACCAAATAACAGAGTAGTAGGCGACTTATACTTATGCTATACGGATATATGCAGTGTGTCCCCACCTGCAGGGCTTTGACTTGAAAACTGGATAGTAGTTAATTAATTAGCAGCAACCTGTGCAGATAAAGATTTCTTGACTCAGTCATTACTTGCTGTCTTTACAATAATGTAACTGAACTGCAACACAAGACTGGATTTGAAACCAGGACTGTGTGCATCAAAATTGTACTCCATACAAGTGATTTAATAGACCGAACTACTGAGTCACTACTATAGCAAGTGTATTTACTAGATATATGTGCAACCATACAGGCTGTGACAATTATTTTCTACATCCATCAGTATGCACATGGCTTTATATGAATGTATTTCTGCACCAGAGTCAGAGTTGAATATGTATTCTGACATGAATGCCTTAGCAGGTGTCTTTCTACATGTTGCTGATACAAGGGCACGTTTATCTGCTATCACAGGCCTCACTTACATCAATTTTTATGTATTTGGCTGCTCTGTCTAGTGGTGTGTTATTGCAGCATAGTCCAAGATACACTCCCATGTTTCCCATTAATTTTTAATTTTAGTTTGTATGGTATGGCGTGGTGCACAGCTCCGCTGAGACACGCCTCATGACTGTAAATGGCAATCACTATGTTTTGATGAAAACACCTGTTTTAACTAGGGTCTGCATGCCATGGTGGGTTAATACAGTGTGCTGTAGGTATGATGGGCTTGGGATCGAAACATGGCAGAGGTGTTTATTTTGTACATGTGACTTACAATGCTATAAACACATATACTCATTTGACCTCTATTTAGCTGAGCTAAGTGACACAGCATGCTTAAAAAATATAAGAAAAGAAAAGAGGGGAGCTAGGAAAGTGGTGCAATGGGGCAAGCAGAGGGAGAAACCTAGTGAAAGGCATGTAGGGATGTGCAGGAAGGGTGTAGGAAAGAATCATAGCTATCAATCTCTTCTACAGAAACAGCTGTGCACTTTGATAGATTTCTTAGATGAATTTCAACCCTGAAAACACAGAATGAGGGGTGAGGACAATATAACTGCATTGTCAAGTCAATTAGACAAAATTACTGTATCCAGTGGACATGTGTGCAAAATGGAGCTATGTATGGGGCAATATTTTTTTCTGGGACAGGTACCCTTTTTTCTATTAAGGTGAGAGTAGAATGTTGGGGAAGGGACTTAGGTAAGTGGGGAGGTAAGTTGGGTAGGAGAGGATACATTTGCAAACAGACAAGACAGCAGGCAGGGGTTGTGTGTGACACATGAGGTGGGTGAACACCTTGTATGGGGATGGTTTTGTGGACTCCAAGTCACACATGCCTCCAGACAGCAGCATTGTGACTCACTTCCCCACCCATTGGACAGTTGACAATGTTTTTTCACTGTCCCAAGGGTTGCTGTGCTGGAGGCTGGGTGCCAGGGCAAGGCTTCCCCACCAGGTTGGCCAGCATCCCCTCAGTCCAGCACAGGTGGTGTTCATAGCTCTGATGAACAATCCTGCACACCATGACATCAGCCTGGATGACAGCACCCCCACCACCACTTCTCCCAGGGGAAGCTGAGTCCCATCCCCTGAGATGGTCCCACCCAATGATGCAGGTGGTGCAGAGGTGGCAGAGAGGGCACTGACTATCTAGGTCCTAGATGTGCTAGGACCTGGTGCCACAGCTGGTTGAGGCAAGGTAGGTGGATAACACAGAACCGGCCTACCCTGACATGCTGTAGTAATGGATGTACAGCAATAAGTATAGGTTAGTTGTAAAGAAATCATTGTCAATAAAAATAGCATGACAGAACATTGGAAATAACCCAATTACATATCAGTGCATATTATGTGAAACAACAATAAATAACAGAACAGTCAGTATGTTAACAGCATGCCAGTAACAGTTACATCATGATGCCAACAAAATAGGTAATGTAACAAGATATGTTAATATGCAACCATTGTAACACAAAACAATAATAAATCACATGTCCCAAAATACAGTTATTGTAACAACATATGTTAATAGTAAACCATAACCCATGAATAACAATAAGAAATAAACTAAGATTATGGGTGAAGAGAGAGAGGAAAGAAGTCCATTAGTAACATCTCTGGTTAGTTCTTTGACAACACTACTACTATATACTCTATGGGCCAGTATCTTGTTTATGTGCACAGTGACTAAAAGTCTCCTATAGCTGATATGGGCCGGTATCTTGTTTATGTGCACAGTAACTACAAGTCTCCTATAGCTGATGTAGCACATACGTACCTCTCAAGCTATTTGCATGGGACACTATGAGCCAACCAGTACCAAGTGCAGGTACACAACTGCACAAAACACTTGCACATCTGGTGGACCTATATAACTACCAAGGTGTTCTGCTGGCTGATTTGGTGATACTTTGCAATCTAGGTAATCATTTCCATGGTAATCCTGTGACATACGGATTATGCACTATTAATTACATAAAGTGAAATCGTGACACTTGAGAGACATGTATGTGTGCAGTACAGACACTAAACAGCTGTCATTCCTTGGTTGGCAGGCATGGGAATAGAAACCAATAGCAGTGACTGCAGGGGACATATGTATAGGATGTATTAATTGACAACTTTTAACAGACAGTCCAGACATATAGTCATATCAGAATTACACATTTTATTTCTGACTAAACATTGCTGATGAACACATTCTTGGTAATGATTTTAACTGTCTGTGACATCTAAACACACAATTATCTATTTATAATATGGGCTACCTCACCCATTTATCTGTAGTTCCTGTGTAGAGAGAATCAGTAAGCATTACGGGACTGCTACTGTAATATTTAATGCTACATAACACTGGATTCGAACCCTGGTCTGTATGTGGCAAAATGTACTATATACAGAGCATTTAATAAACTGAGCTACTGAGTCACTGCTGATTACTGGCTGAGTGATATTTGTCTAGAGCTCAATGGAACCAAAATATGACCTGGTAGTACTACGACAGTGCTATACTAGACTGTAGTGACAGTAGAACACACATGCATGAAATACAAGCATAACACAGATAGTAGGTAAGCCATATAGCAATATAAATAATGCTGGTGTACACAACTTATTGTTATTGGTTTGAAATATCTGAGAAGTCAGCAAACAATATCAGCTTGTGGAGTGGGCTCCATCACCCTAATACCATTATTACCTGCTGTCTGTGGATGACAGAGCATTATGTGAACAATGTTGACGTAGAGACATCCTTGAACAGTATTATATGACTTAACCAATACAGTTTGCATCCATTGGATTTGCATTCTACAGCTATGACAGTGTTATACTTGACTGTAGCACCTTACCTTACAGCCTGACTGCATATAGATTTACTGCAACGGTTACAACAGGGCAATCCTGATGTACACCATTTTACTTGGTGTTATTGGTATAGCTTTATGTTTTGTTGCACAACAGTTGGCATTATTTATTTATTGCAATACAGCTCTAATTCCACATTTACTGCACTACAGACTTTATTGCATTTACTTTAATGCCGTTACTTGTATTGTTTCATAGTTTTATTGCACTACAGTTGGCATTATTCATTTCTTGCAATACAGCTGTATCCACATTTGTGGCACTACGAAATTCATTGCATTTAATACTTTACTATTTATTTCTTATTTCAATACAGTTAACATAATACATCTGTACTCAATACACTCATGGTGCAACCTGGCCAAGCGCCCATTATGTGACAACATTATTCATCCTCTCAGCTGCAGCTGTTGGGAGAGAAGTACACTATTATGCATACGGGTTTGGCAGGCATTCAGATTACATATTGTTAAAACACAGGTAAAATTACTTGCATACTTGTGGGGCATTCCCTACCCAAGCTTCTTGGACCCAGGTGTCCAAGACTCCCTTCTTTTGTCATTTCATCATGGTGGTGATGACAATGCTCACCTGTGCGGGAGATACCAGTAACACTGGTGAGTTCTCTGGCTAGCCAGTCCCAGGCCTCTGCCTTATAATCAGAGCCCTGGAAACCTCCCTGCAGCAGATGGTCATCACAGTTTTTAACTAGGAGTCCAACCATGACCTGGACTCCAGAATGCCCCAACCCTGCAGCCAAAAGCATGCACCTTCATCAACACCAGTCACAGTAACCATCAGAGAAAGAACTCCAGTAGTTTCTGCTGTATTCCCATCTATTGGGCTTAATATAGGCTGTTTCCCACCCTTACACATCATTGGGCAACATTCAAAAAAGAGCTGCATTGCTTAGCACCACGCAAACCAGCACAGCTGAGTTGAGAAGTGTGAAAACTTGCAGAACCATGATCTTAGCACAGCTTAGCAGTGCACAAACCAGCCAAGCAGAGCCAAGCAGGGCACAAACATTGGCAGCTATTAATATGTTTATTCAGTGTTTAGCAAGTTTCAGAATAGCTGAGCAGAGCTTGGCATCAGTTAATTAACAAAGTCATAATATGTATATAGAAATTAAAAGCATACTTCCACTTCCACATATTCATACCCTGGCCCTTCTGTACATGAAGCTGCAACTCTAACCATTTAGTTAAGAGAATATTAAGAACATCATTATACCTTCACATATACTACTGAGCTACTTATAAGCAGTGCTGAGTACTGCATCGCTCCACGCAAACATGTTTAGGCACTCTTCAACACACCTTTAATTAAATAATTAATTACATCCGGTTTCTATTTTTAGATGCTTGGCAGGTGTTTGCTATGTTATATGTGAGGGCAGCTTGACATTGTTATGCTCTGCACCACACAGCACAAACATTCTTTAAATAAAAAATAAAAAAAAGCAGAATAAAAATAAAACAAAGAAAAAAAAATAAGAATAAAACAAAGGGCATTGCAGGTAGCCTCATACTCATCTGCAGCCATGGTTAGCACTACACCCCTCCATACATTGATTCAATAACTGTGTTCCACAGCTCTCCCTTGGTACTATGCCATCATTAATATGCATGGTGCCCTGTCAAGGGGGAATTGTGTACATGGACACAGTAACATTCCATGTGGGCTCTACACGGTGCCTACACAAATTTTATTAAATCCTGGGGATTATGTTTCCATCTTCAAATATGAACAGAAAAGCAGTGTGTTTATGAAATGAAAACTTTTGTCACATATTTATGTCATAAAATCAAGTTCCTTCTGAGATAAAAGTTTGATTTCAACATAAGACAGTTGCAATATATTTTACAACTTACAGTTCTGTAAATGCAGAATTTTAATGTAATATGTTCTTAAAACTGTATCCCCATTTCATACACTTCCCAGAATCAACATTTAATAAATTTAAAATTTAAAATATAATGTTCACATTTTCAGATTACTAGTATAAGTTTTTAAAATATAATTAAACTATCATGTGAACAGTTCAACTGTCAGATGACATTTTAATTGCTTTAGATATATGAAAATTGCAGTCACTGTTTTTGAAATATAATTTATTGATATTTTTGTATTTCAGAATTCAGCTATTACACATCTGGCTATTTAAAATGTATTTATTTATTTTCTTATTATTTATTAGCATTTGTTCACCAAGTTAGCCTGGCTGGAAACAAGGTTAACTTTTCACCACATACCTGAGGAGAAAAGCTCTACACAGATTATCTGCATTCATTATGTAAAATGTTACAGTAAAAAGAACAGTACAAGTTGAATAAAAAAAATACAAACAACAATCATTTAATGGATATAAGAAAAAAAACTGCATGTTACAGGAATGAGTAGGCAGTCCTAACTATTAAACCAAAAGAGAAAATAAGAATAGCTAAGTGTAGCTATTACAGCACAGACATGCCTTATTCACATTATATATGTTACAGGCATGGCTAAAAGCCTTACATAATCAGCAACAAGAGAGAAGAGAGTAAAATGTGTGAGCAATTAACAAATAAGTACAGCAACTACAGTACAGTGCACATTTTTAATATCAGTTGCTCACTTTAGGCTTATATACAGCAGTTGTAGATAAGTGATTTAACTGCCACAGGTGGGGTAAGAGAATTACAAATGTACAAAAGAGTGGAGGTAAGTAGAAGGCAAGTTTTTGTGTTGTAAAACAGATGAGAAGTTAAATGATAGTAAATAGATCGAGATATACTGAGCTGAAAGATAGAAGAACATAGGGAAGTATGTTTGATAAGGTGGGTGGGAGACAAGTTTTATTGGAGAGGGGAATAGAAAAAATATGAGAAGGGTGGCTAGAAATGATTGATTGGTGAAGGGCAGTTAGCCAGTAAAGGGTAGATGAAAGAATGCCCATAACAATTATTTTGGGTGGGTTGATATTTATAATATTGGAGAATGGGGATTAGTGGGTAATTCAGATGTTACTCTGGCATGAACATGACCATATTTCCAACAGGTGATGTTTAAGGGTTAGGAGGTTATGGGGTTGTTTTAGGGTAGATGGGATGAAGTTCTACATTTTGGATACAAAGGAGGAGTAATGAGAGTCACCTGTAGAGTTATTTAATTATGTAATACATATAAGTGTTTGTTGAGCAAAAAGTTTTTTTTGGTATTGCAATGATAAATTATGCCTCTGATGCTGGGGCATTTATCTAATTTATAGATTAGCTTGTGTCTAGTGACTGAAAGAAGGTTAGGATATTTTGCAGTTCAGTGCACAAAAGTTGCTTTAGAGTTAAGCAGTGGTGTGTTCTGTGTGGGCTATTAGCAGCACTTTGTTATTTCATTGTAGCATTGTTTGAGTAGGTGGGACTGGTTGGCTTGCTGATTTATAAAAATGAGAGCATTTCATAAAAGGGTTGGGAGTAGGTAAATCATGATAATTGTTTTCCTGTTGTCATCTGTAAGGTAGGGCTCTACCCTATTAAAGGCACTGAGTTTTTGATTTTTTTTTTCTTTTGCTTATTTTAGAATGTCAGATTTCAAATTTCTATCAGTCATGATCTGTAGACACATTGTGTGGATCACAAGTTCAATTTTTGTACAGTTGGAAGATGTTATACTGAAGAGATTCTTCTGGTGAGAGAATTTCTTTGGTGTAAGAATGATTTTAGACCTTTATAGGTTTAAGAGCAACTGTGAATCATGGTGACAACTTTCAATAGATAGTAGGGATTCTTGGGTTATCTGAAAAAGTTTTTCCAGATTCTTTGCAGAGCTGAGCAGAAATAGGTTATCTGCATACTGGATGATGGTAGTGTCTTTACTTCCAGTGTGGTGGTTATTTATAAATATCTTGCCTTTCTTGAGAAATAAACTCAACCACTGTGTTTCAGAAATGTGTCCTTCAAATTATATAAAGAATGAAGAAAGACAAATATTTTACAAATCAGATGTCTTTTCTCTAAATAATGCTGGCATAAGATGTGATTATGCAAAGTAGCATGGAATGTAACATTATTAGCAAGTGTATGGGAAGTGTATAGGAGGATGTACTCACAAATGGAAGGAGTGGTGCATCTCCTTTTCATGCAGTTAGCTCACCCCTCCCCAACAAGGACTATGGTTAGGCCATGCAAAATCTTTACAGCAGATGCCAGTGAAGGCACAAGAAAACCTTCTGGTTACCTGTAGGAGTGACACTTCAGATGCCTCCTTCTCTCTCTCTCTCTCTCTCTCTCTCTCAATGTCTCTTTTTCTCTCTCTCTCTCCCCTTCATACTTTGCTGAGGAATTTCTCTAGTAGGGTGAAATGAATAGATACAGTCTGGTTAGAGGAGATACGATAGTCCGCAAATATAATGCCAAAAAGAGACCAAAAACATATATACTTTTACATGGTGTCCCTACTGTCAAACACTACTCCTTATTGGATGAGTGATGGCCACTAAGCATTTGCCTTCAGAATTCACTTGATAACCTATCTGTTCAGGAAGGTATTGGGTATGATATCTTATCATTTTATATTACCAGATATTTGTACATTATATTGTTTGCATATTTCTAAAACTGTTTCTTACCATATCAGCATTTCTTTTAATGCTTCAGATGCCCTGAGCTGTGAAGAGGACCACTTAAGTAATGAAATAAATTTGAGTGCTCTGATGTATTTCACAGAAAACAAATTAATTCCTTACCTTAAGTCTGCCATTGCCATTGTAATTGTTTTCTAAAATGTACTGCAGCCATGTGTTACACAATGAAGGATAGAAAGAATCCCTGTGTAGAGAAGTAAAATAAAAAATACACATGATGCTAGTTGACAGGTAGAGTGTAAAATTTGGATGGTTAATAAGTTACTCTTCTCAGTGGCAATAAGTAGTAGTGACTGCATTAAAACTCCATGTTGGCTGACTTGTCATGGGTGCAAAATTTGCTTCAGTCATTTCCAAAAAGAAAGGTTTATAAAATAATTTCTAAAATGTAAGATGGACAATGCAAAAGCATCTAGTAAGACTCACCCACCAGTACTTATAATACTGTAAGAACAAATTCTGTGATCATACCTCCATTTATAACAAATCATGGAAAAGGTGGATAAAGTATATGAATAATCTATGATGAATTGTGTGCAATGCTTTTGCAAGCTGTAGAATAAAATAGGTACAGATTTGTTTGCTTCTCTACAGGTGTGGATCAAACAGTGGAATTATTGCTGAAGAAAAAAGACATTTTTAATATTTGGAAAACAGTACAATATGTACAATATCTATGTCAGCACATACTCTCACTAAATTCATTCTGCCTGATTGATTTAGCAAGTGCTTTGACTACTCATCAATTCAAGTTGACCAGAATGTCTATGGAAATGGTCTGCTAAACATTAATAGGAAGACATAATGCATAGTAGGAAAATTGAAAGAGTTAAAAGGGTAACATTTAAGGTTTACCTCTTTGATTAGGTCACTAGAGCCATGGACATGGGAAAAATGGTGCATACTGCCTATCTCAACCTAGAAAAGGCATTTAACCCAGTACCTCATTCAGGTATTACAGACAAACTCACAAATTTAGATATAATTTCCTATGTCACCTAATGGATAGCTAAATGGTTCATCGATAGGGTGCATGAATTTAAGGTGATAGAATCCATCTCCACCAAGAAGCCTGTTACTAGTTGTGTGTCACAGGGCTAGGTGCTGTAATCACTCCTGTTTGGAATATACTTACCTGCAGAAAAGGCAAATGTAGAGGGCTGACCAAACTTGCTGATGACTGCAAGCTGAGTGCAATCACTGAATGCCTAAAGATGTAGATATCCTCCAGGAGGATTTGACACAGATAAATAACTGGTGCTAGAGCCATGGCCTAGAACTCAAAGCAAGAAAATGCCATTGCAAATTACAGCAATGATAACATTCCCCAAAGAGTAGACCCAGTGGTGAGGAAGTTTGGAACTCAGCTTGACAGTAACCTGAACTGTGATCACCATTTGTGCATGGTGGTGAAAAAAATCCTTCTTTGTGGCACAACTTATAAGTAAGGTCATGGCATTCAGATCTAAGGCGATCATATACCCTTTATACTCAACCCTCATAAAACCAATAATTGAGTATAATGCACCCTTCAGCATGTACCTGACTTGGCATGTGCAACTGCTGGAGCTGCCACAAGGGTTCCTCACTCAAAGAATACAGTGTGTAAATAACATGTCCTTTGTGGAACATCTTAAAGCTCTCTCCCTGTACTCAGTCTCCTACAGTCTACTGCGGGGTAATCTATGGCTAAACTGTAAGACATTCTCTGATCCAGCTTAGATGGCATTCACAAGACAATCAGCATTAGACTTACTTGAGCTTAGTATTTAAACCTTATCTGTGACATAAACAGAACAGTTTGGAAGGATGAGTATGTGTCGAGATCACCCCCTTCCTTGGAACAGACTCCCCATTCATGTGAAGCACAGCTCTTCAATAAGCCTATTCAAATGCAGTTTGAACCAGTGGGTGGGAAATTGTAAATTGACCCCTGGTCCCTTATGCACAGAAGGTGGGAAATTGTAAACTGACCCCTGGTCCCTTATGCACAGAAGCAGCTTGTAGATGCTCTAATGTGTAGACATATACCAAAACCATTCTATTCTTTCGGCATGAATTGCTAGGCTTAAAAATGGTCTAGGGCTATTAGCCTACTAATCTCCTGTTAAATATCAGAAACTGTTAGTGTTATAGTGTTATACAAAGTCTCAGATATGTATTTAGAGTTTAGAATAAGTTCAAAATGATAATCATCTGAGACAATGGAATTGGGCTATGCAGTTATATAACTACATTCTTTTTCCTTAATTTAGGAAATCAATAAGCAAATTAATAAGTCGTGCTATTTAAATATTTAAACTTTGTAGGAGATATTATTTTTAGAATTAAATTAATCAAAAGGTACATTTTCAAAATTTTACAAGAACTTTAGTAAAACAGTGGTTGTTCTTTCAAGGAGGAGATACCCCTTCCAGTAACATGCATGTTTGTACAACTTTGGTTTTAATCTTTTGAAACTCAGTCAAGTGCATTATTTTAAGGTAGTTTGAATTATTTGCATCTAGTATATCTCAGATGCAAATAAATGCAAAACAAGATGCAGTCATAAAAGATAATAACAAAATATTACTGTTACATCCAGTGAAAAATTAAAAATGAACATTTCAGGAAGTACATAATAACAATCATAAATGTCTAATGATTTCCTGGTAGTCATCAGATGAATAAGAAGTTTCCATATTATCCAAGTAAAACAGCAGTTCAGAAGTCTAACTTATGATTTGTAGATGCAGTTTTTCAATTAAACTAAACGAAAGTAAAGCTTTTTTTTTTTGATGCAGAAATTTGAGATGTCTTACCACTTATGAAGATAGCTGCTTCAAGATACAATTGTAGGTAAAGTTCACATGATTCTGCTTTCTCTCTCCCTCTCTCTCTCTTTATCTCTCACTCTGTCTTTCTATCTATCTAAGTATATTGCTGGGAAATATGCTGAAATAGTATGCTAGAAAATTACTATATTAACTTTAAAGTTTCTTCATAGTTTCTAACAACCATAGAGGCCTTCATTATAGTTGTAGGCCTATAATGCAAACAAATAATGAAAATAATGATTGGATAGAACTTTGTTGCACTGAGTATGACAGGCAACACGATGACTACAGAAAATTTATTGTGATGTTTTAAAATAAATTTAAGTATGACAGACAACCATGTACCTTAGCAGAAACAAGGCTGGTGAGCACTTTCTTAAAGCAATATGATCACAATCTATGTTAAGCAACAACTGAACTCATGGATGTTTCATAAAAACAAAAAGCTTTTAATAAAGATGAAGACTTTCGCAAATCCATGATTGCTTCTTCAGATCACAAACAAGATAAAAACTTTCTTCAATTAAATACTTGAAGTAAAAAACCTGTGTGCTCTGATAACCTATGAACATCCGGGCAATTATGTGTTATGTTGAATCATGAGTTGGCTTTTTGTAAATTATGCAGCTGCAAGATCGCTTTTGAATTAGTTAAGATTGTTGAGAGGCATGTAGTTGAAGTTATGTTTAAGTGGTTAGTTGCTTAGCAATGATAATTGCCTGTATGCTATCCAGGCCATTACTACCTGTTTGGATAGGGAGATGCTAATGATTCAGAATGAGAAAGCATAATTATAGTAAGTAAGTGGTCAAGCATCTTTTCTGAGGGTTGGGCAAGTCTTGCTCCAGATGTCAGACTGATATTTTTTTATATTGGTCTTGAAACAAGAAAAGTCACTGGTTTGTTTAAGAGATAAAGGGATATAGTTCCAGCAGTGGACTATGTCGATAGAATAGAGAGAGGTTTCTGATGACAGGTGCGGTTTTTAGCTAGCGAGCAGCATTTTGTTTTCAGATTGCAGTGGCCTTGCAGGCATGTATGTGTGAGACAAGTCTAGTAGGGCTTCATTTTGTATGTTCATTTGTGGACTAGGAGTAGTTGGGTGCAAGTGAGTTGCTTGATTAATTCAAGCTAATTGAGGTATTTTAGGGCTATGCAACAACGTGTTCTGTTTGATGAGTTAGTGGCAAATTTTGCTATTTGATTTGTTTGTTGTGAATGGAAGCTTGAAAGTTAAGCACTACTGGGGAGCCATATAGTAAGGTGGAAAGTAGCAGTATTGAGGCCAGGAGTTTCCTGAATGAATTAATGAAGTAGTTTTTGTTTCTATATCTCCTTAATTTTTGGAGATTGTTTTTTTTAATAACTTGTTGTACATGTAAGCCAAATTTCAGGTTATCATAAATTGTTATGTTTAGCAGCTTGATATGGGGAGTGATTTCTACAGGGGTGTTATCTAAGGCTGTGAGAAATTTTGTTTGAAGTGTGTAAGGGCTTTTGGCAGGAATAATACCAACTATATATATTTTTTATTTTTTGGATTCAGTCAAAGCTGTGAGATATTAAGTTATTGAGCCATCTTTCAAATTATGAAAATGACTCTTGGGTGATGTGTTACATACTAATTGTATTACTGGCAGTACATATTATAGTGGAGTCATCTGCATATAGCATGAGGCATGATTGACAGTTGGCAGAGTGTAGGTTGTTGATAAATATGTTGAAAATCAGTTTCCCTTGTATGGAACATTGGAGAACACTTGTTTTGTCGGGTAGGAAGGATGAGCAGGAATTAATCATTTTAACAGCCTGGAGTCTACTGGAGAGGTAACTGGAAAACTAGTTAGTGCTGGTGTTTGATAGGCCAAATGAATACATTTGTTTTTGAAGTAGGTTATCTGAAACAGTACTGAAGGATTCTGATTGATCCAGAAACACATCAGAAACCAGTTGGCCTTTGTCTGTGGCTCAGTTAGTAGTGTTGGCAAAGTTTAGGAAAGCTGTACTTCTGTTACACCCTGGTCTGAAACCATGTGGAATGGAGGCATGGAGGTTGTTTGTTTGTAAATGAGTCATTAATTTATGATGAATGCATTTTCAAGGGTTTTCAAAAAAGGGTAGAAAATGGAAAGATAACAATTTGAAATGTCAGGACCAGCTAGACTGAGTCCCAAAACAAGGAGACTGAATTGACAAAAGATCAGACAGCTAAGTCTGAGATAACATTTTTCAGAATATTCCCTTTTCTCCGAGGTGTGGCTATCCTAGAGGTGGTATATATAAGTTCAGGGGATGTGGAGGTTGCGGCATCCCCACAAAAAGAAGTTTTAAGGAGAAGAGCAATTTTTGAGATTCACATATCTATGTTTTCACTCTTTTTTCAACTTTTTGACATTTGGCATTTTGACTGCTGACATTTCAGTAGGGAACCAAATGGCAATGGGTCTAAAGATGAACATGTTCATTGGAGTTAATCCTCTTGTGGATTGGGATGATGTGCGATTTTTTTCCATATGACCGGGACACTAGGCAGTATTGTAATCTGGCCAAAAACAATCTGACAATCTGAGAAGATTTCATAACTACAAAAAATAATTTCTATTCAGTTTAACTTTTATTTTAGGTGTTTGTATTACTCTGAAATTTATAGGTTAACTTCAATATTACTATAGGTAGTTTCTCTCTATGACATAAGGAAAAATATACATTACAGCTACATAACTAGGGAAACTAGAAAAATAGTGTGGTCGTGGGGGGGAATGATGCGCTATTCAAGTGGAAAGATGACTAACAGGCATATTCCATTTGAAAAAGGCACTATAAACCGAAGTTTAATACATGATATTATCTAACCTTTATAGGTTAAGTTGAAAAGTGATTTGAGGCTGATTCGCTGTATGCAGTAAGGAAAACATATGTTGCAGTTGCATAACTAAGTATCCCAGGGAGATAGCAGGTGGAGGGACTGATGCAGTATTAATGGGATGGTAACTAAATGGCAGAGTAAATTTCAAAAAGACATATTGGGATCAGAGTTAAGGGACTGGTCATGACTACTTCCCAAGGCATGCGGGCATACCTATAGTGGTCAGTAACAGCAACAGGTCAAACACCAATAAAATTAATTGATAGGATTTAAGATTATTTGTAGCAATTTATTTAGAGAAATAAAATACAGGTCTGATAATGCAGGAAATCTTGCTTATCCTCTGTGCAGTCACCCATTGTTCTTTTAGCTTGCTTAGTGACTGCTCTTGTAGTTTTAGAAGATGCACATTAGGAGGTAGTGCTGTATTTTCTTGATAGCTGGGGACTAATAGGTTCATAGGTTGGTACTAGGCTATCGTCCCTAAGGCTTATGCAAGCCTAGCCATAACAATTCCCTGGATAATTCTTCCCACAATATTTACTTATCTGGGCCCTTGTCTAGCAGGGCGACTGACATGATCCCCGGGGTGAATTTCCTATCTCCCATCCAATCATCACGGTTCCTTTTGAAGAGGGCCAATGAGGTGCTCTGCTTGACATGTATGGGCAGTCTATTTCAGAGTATGGGCAGTCTCTGGGTCAGAAACCTATCCTTCCAGCATGTTTTGAATAAATGAAGATCTTTATTTTGCTAAGCACACTGGTCCTGGGACATGTATGAGGAATCCCTAACAATACCAAAATTAAAAACTTAGAAATTTGAGAGGCATATGCATTTTAATCTGATATGATTCATGAATCTTTTTCCATTAAAGTCAAAAGGTTTAAGTTACTGTTGAATTTGATATGGATTTGGTGTCAGACAGAAAGATTAAGCTTAGATAATGCTCTCTTTGAACTTCTTTTCCTACATATCACCCACTCAGTGATATTCAGAAACACACACACACACACACACACACACACACACACACACACACACACACACACACACACACACACACACACACTTAGTTCTGAGAAAGACGGATTCATCTAATACATCTTCAGCGAACATCAGCTGCAGAAATTCACTTCGGCGATCTGCACAATTTTTCCCATGGTCTGCCAACACTTGTCTTTAACCTGAACTTTACCCTTTTCCCCACTGTAGTGCGATCTCACAGTTGATATATATCATTAGTGCCCCCCACATCGGGAGATGTGGGGGGCAAAGCCACCCAGTTGGGTGGATTTGATTTAGTCCATTGTGTGTTCCGGACGGCTGGTGGGCGAGTGTTTGTGAAACTTGGGAAAAATTCAGCAGCTCGCTGAAGTGAATTTTGGCAGCTAGAGTTTGTTGAAGACATATTCAATGAATACTCCTTTCACAGAATTAATAATGACCCCTTCAAGGCAGGCTTCACTCTTGTTAAAATTGGGAATCAGTGAGCAAATGTCTGAACTTAGAGGAAGCCTTATAAAAAGAATACTGTTGTGGAGTACATTAAGAAATAAAAAAGATGCAGTCATATATAACAGCTGTTATGAGCAAATGCATTCAATAAATCTGGGAGTCACCATTTGCTGGCTGGCATCTTGGATCATATGTTGTAAAAAATACAGTTGTTAGACATCTAAGACCAATGCATAACCACTTGGAAAAAGTTCACATAAACACATGCTCCTATTTAAATGTATAAATGTATATTGATTAATGTGTGTGAGTGTGTGTGTGTGTGTGTGTGTGATACACACACACACACACACACACACACACACACACACACACACACACACACACACACACACGCACACACACACACGCGCACACACACACACACACACACACACACACACACACACACACACACACACACACACACACACACGCGCGCACGTGCGTGCACTTTTGAGTGCTTGTAGAGAATGAAGGCAAGAAAGAAGGAAGGGAATGGACTATTAATCTGCTGAAAGATTGAAATCCAAATGGGCATTTTTCATAGTTGATGAGGTGTCTGAAATCTAACTATTTCTCTGTTTCTTAATTTCTCTTTTTCACAGCTTGGTTTAATAAGAAATGAGCCATGAAATTGCACAGTTTCAGAATTTATAATACACAGTGCCAAAAGTTTGCTATGAATTTTGTGACTGAAGAAAGTCTTGAAGGCAGTGGTTCACCAAGAGCATATGCAGTGATCCAGAAATTTGCTCATCACACTAACACAAAAAAGTTATACTGCAATTATGTTTCACGTGATTATTGGCAATAAAAAAATAATAATGGCATTACCAATCAACACAATGAAACTGAACATTTAAAAAAATAGAGTATCTGCTGCAAAAAGAACAAGATTGTAATGGAATGGAAATATAAGACAGAAAACTAGAAGCAAAAAAGGAAAACAGTAAGTACAGTACAGTTCATACTCCTCTATAAATATCCAAGCTAGAGGAAAAAGCTGTAAACACATACCTGAGGATTCATGAAGAACCCCATTACTCACATTAAGAACTCCCCTGTTTCTGTGATGTGGCATTTTGTGAATTGTTGACATATCAGCTGCAATTACAAAAACTCATTATTGGCTAATTTGCATGTCTATGAATCTCAGTTAACTGCTGTGAGTGCAGATCAGTACTTTATTGTGGTAGTTAACAGCAGTGACAGCATTGTGTTAGCACAGGCCGAGTCCCCCCTCATTCCCTCTCTCTCACAGAAGCACACAGTAACCACACACACACATACACACACACACACACACACACACACACACACACACACACGCACACACTACACACACCATACCTGTCCCTGTTTTCAGAATGTCTGCAATGTCTTTTTGTTCTGCCCTGTTAATTCACAGATGGTTACAGTCAGTCCTTAATGCCAGATGTTCAAATTGAATGCTTCATATCCTTATGTAAATGCATGTTAGGGCAAAAGCAGTTATTTTATTGACTCTCTGTGGTAAGGCTACAATATCTAACATCTCCTATCCCTGTCCTACCTAGGTCTCAAAATGTTGTAGACATTGCATAATTCCAAAAATCCTTGATAAATTAAAAAAAAACAGTTTTGTGTGTCAAGGGTGCATAGCTCAAATTCAGTTCCCTCTTTGTAATAAGATTTTTTCTATATTAACTTATTTATTTGTCATGTTGTCTTTGATGCCCATTGGTTCCATACACCTTTACTGTTTAAATTGGTGCCTTTATTTTTGAAATAGGTGCCTTTATAACATGCCATAATAGAGATTCATGGGTGTCTAGTGCTAGCACAGAACCATGTTGTGTTTAAGCTCTACACAGGCATGTTCTGCAGAGTAATTCCTGGTGTCTTGCCTTCCTATGACCACCTGAGTACCATTAAGGTATTTAGCTAAAGACTTATCCCCTGTAGCTTGTAATTCCCCCCACTCCCCAATTTTCAGTCTGTTTAAATGCCACTTAGGCATAAATGTTAATCTCTGGTGGCTAGTGTTTCCCTCCACCTTCTGTTGCCCATATTCGGATTTAGTGCTACTTAAGCACAGTTTTACAGAGATATCCATCATGGCTGGTGGTTGCCCCTCCCAATTGTAGCAGATTAGTCTAGGAGATTGTTTAAGTATAACAACTACCACACACACACACACACACACACACACACGCACACGCACACACACACACACACACACACACACACACACACACACCTACCTGATTTACCTGCTCACTATCTCCCCTACTAGTACTGTCCCAGGCAGATACAAAGTTGTGCATATCACTCAGAACTGTGGCCCCTTGTGTACACTCATGCACACCTTTCCTTCCTAACACTACCTTACCACTAAAGCTCTCAGCACTTACCACTACCACAACAGATGAACACTGGCTTTTGGCCATGCTCACTAAAAGGAAGGGCCAGGAGTGGCCCTGCAAATCTATGCAGACTAACATTTCCATGAATTGCTTGGCAGTTCTGCAGACTACCTCATTAACATTTAGCTCAGTCAAGGAGACAATCCACTACAGTGCTATACATCTTCAATAAAGAGACAATGGTAGCTGACTTTGAATTCCAAAAGTTTCTGCCAAGTGTATAAGTCATATACACCTTGCAGTAACCTTTAGAAATTTAAAAATGGTAAAATGAAACTGAATGTGGTTTTAAGTAGAGGCATTTAGAACATATAATGATGTCAAGACTTCATCAAGAAACCATATTTCATATCAGGTTACTGACATGTAGCAAGATATTTTAAATTGCAGTATCTGGAAAAGTCCATAGAATACAGTGATGATGGAAAACTACTCTGGAAGCAGCATTTGCAAGAAACACATTGATGCAAACAGCCAGGAAAGGAGAAAATGAATTTTAAATCTACATTATTAAAGTGGGGTTTGATGTTATAATATGTAAAAGGGACATAGAAGGCTTTAATATCGGGGTTTCATACATCTCAAAAGGAAATCACCAGTATAACAACAGCAGAATAAGGACAACCGAGGTAATACTCTAGAGTGTATGATTGCTAGCCAGCTTTTTTAACTTGATAAGCTATCAGTGTGGCTTCTTCTTCTTCTTCTGTGTCAGACAATGTGTCAATTATTAGTTTTATAGATAGAACATACTAATACTGCCAATATCTGGTCACTTGCTTACATAGAAAGAAATACACTTGTTTTCCAGTATGGCACAGATCAGAAAAAATAGTAAGTCCTTGCTGCCCTACCTCCCAGGACTGCAAAAATCATACTAGTGTGGTTTATATAATAATTCTGCTAGCAAACTTATGGCAGAAGCTTTAAAGAAAATGCTTTTTGGACGATGAAACAGGGGGAAAAGAACCAAAAGAAGAAGAAGAAGCAGGATGTTGGAAATCTTCCCGAATCCCCACATACGGTGAGGAATACGTGTCCCCACCAATGAGTAAGGAAGACACAACTAAAGAGCACGATCTTACATTGTGAGATGTGTTTACGAAATTTAGGGAATGAATATAAAACTGAGGGATTATACAAAAGAAAATGACAAGATTCTAAATGAAATGACCAAAGTAGTAAATTAGCAATCAAATGCACTACAAAATTGTGTAAAGGTAAAAGATGTCTTGAAAATGAAAACAACAGTCTCAAAGGTAAAAATGGAATTGTTAGAAACTGCAGATGATGAGTGTATGGACAGGACAAGGAGGAGGAATATGACAGTCAATGGAATAACAGAAAACGTAGAGGGCAGAAAACATATGGAAATGTTTGGCAGCTTGGGTACAGATGCCAGAGGATGAGATTTACTTAGAATGGGCTCATACAATCACATAGAGACCAGCAAGAAAGTTTTGTCTAGACTGTGGAAGCTGGGAACCAAATTCATCTCTGGTGAAAAGAGGGTGTACATAAACCAAGATTACTCTGTGGTGACCAGACAGACAATATATGCTTTTTACCATTGTAGAGACATTAAAATACAATAATATAAAGCATGTAGATATAAACTTCCTTTTCTACTGTTATAAAGATTTTTTTCTGGAGGGGGTCACACATAGTTCTTCATTGGAGAAAGCAATGGGTTTAGAAAATGTACCAGCAACAGCTGCAAAGGAGGGCAGAAGAGAAAAAAGTACAAACTTCAGTGGTGGATGAGGATCAAGTTCCTAGAGTAACATCAAAGCAGCTTGCCTGATGTCCAAGAAATATAAAGTGTTCAAAGACTGACTGAGCTTTATACAGTAACAACAGCAAATAATAGGTAAGGGAACAATGGTGCAGTGATGTTTAGCTCGTGCTCAGTTAGAACAATAGTTATATGTTTTCTCACTTATTGTCCTGCAGAGTATACAGATATTATGAACTTTAACTGGGAAAGTAGCATTTCATGTAAATAAATAGGTTCATATGTATCTACTAAACTGACAACCATCACAGCCTTTAGAAGGCTAAGCACACAAACCAACCCATTTATGTTCCTATGTTTCATGGGCGGTTATTAAGAGTGGGTAAGTTAGGACATTTGTAAAGGTTATGTAGGTGTGTGGGGGTGGCTGGGTTGGTATGTTAGTACTGTGGATAGTTACTTTCCACCTCTGTCTATCACAGACATGCAACCAGACCCTGGTTGAATTTCCAATTGCCCATCCACCAGACAACGTTACACTTAAACAGGGTTAGGAATGGACTCTGCCTCACATAGAGAGCAAGCCTGTTCTGGAGCATGAGATCTCTCTGAGACATGTATCTGTCTTGCCAACATGTCCTATTTATGCTGCAAACAACATTTATCCTTTGATCTATTAGCACTGATGTTGTTCATTTTGCAGATGTTCAAAAGGTCCACCAGAGCTGGATCCAATGATGGTTTGTATGCCAAGCATAGATCACATCTCTGTAACCTGTAGAAAACTGAGTATAGACACAGGGCTTTAAGATGATCTGTACAGGGCAATGTGTTTATACCCTGGATTCTCTTCCTTTTCTGGGTGTTCCAGCTGTTGCATGAGTCTGGTCAGGTAAATGCCAAAGGGGCATTATAATCAATGATGAATGTGATAAGAGCTGAATAAAGTGACACTATCCCCATGATTCAATAAAATCCATGTAGGCTCCATGCAGAGACTACAAGGAATGTACCCATGTACATGGCCACAGTTTCCCCTCAGCAGAGCACAATTCATATTAATCATGGCGCGCTGTCGAGGGAGATCATAGTAACATGGATATTGAATTTGTGTAGGTAGTAGTGTAGAGGCTGTCCTGTGGTTGTGGATTGTCCAGGAAATTCCTGGGCAGATGTTATGCACAGGATAAGAATCCCTGCAATGTACCCTGTCAGTGTAGAAATATGTGTGAAGTTTAATATTTTTGTTTCTTTTTTTTTTCTTGCTTGTTAGCATGGTACTGAGGGCAGGAGTGCTGAGCTGAGCTTGACATACATAGCTGACACCTGCCAGACATCTAAAAATAGAAACTGGATGTAATTAATTATTTATTGTTGTCTACGTTTTTTTTATTTTATTTTTTGAATAGTCATTTGCACAGCACTGTGCAGTGCTTAGCAATGCTAATAAGTAGCTTAGTACTATATGTGAAGTTATACTGGTTCTCTCATTATCCAAGTAGCTAAATAGGTTGAGTCATGGACTAAAGTGTAGTAGGTCCTGAGTTCAAGACATGAGCAGTCATACCTTTTTACATTTATTGCTGTGAAAATGTGTGAGGTGACCTAAAGGGTAGTTTAATTCAAAAACAAAATTATTACATTTGGAAAATCTGCTCATTGTTAAGCACTGCTTAAACATGTCGAATAGCTATTCCTGTTTGCATGTTGCTAAGCTCTGCTGAAACTCGGTTGTGCAAGCTTACATGATGGTCAACTCCGCTAAGCTGGTTTGCGAGATACTTAGCAACATGGTACTTTTTTGAATGCTACACCATGACATGTAAAGGTGAAAAAGCAGCCTATATTAAGGCCAGTATGTGGGAATTCACAGCATTCATTGAAATCCATAGTAAACTGTCGATATGCCAGGTGGTGTTGGTAAGGGAGTGCACTTTCAGGCACAGAGGTGTGGTGTGCAGGAGTCCAGGGATATTACCAGTTCTACTGGTATCCCTTCCACTGATGAGCAGTTTTATCATCACTGTGATGACCTGAAACAAAGGAAGAGGGGAACCTAGGACACCTGGGACCAGGAGGCTAGGGCTGGGCATGCCCCACAGATATGTAAGTATGTTTGCTACTAGTTTACTGAAATACAAGCTGAATCTGTTCAGAACTGGTATGCATAATGGTTTGCTTCTCCTCCAACAGCTGCAGCTGAATGAGATCACAATGTCCAGTCTCACTCAGGGCACCTGGACAGGATGTTCCATGAGTATGGTAAGTGCAGATAATTTCTGATAACTGTAGTGCAATAAGCAATAAACAATACCAATAACAATAAACAATAAGGTTTAAAGCAGGATTGTGGTTTGATCGGTAATGTGTGCAAATAACTGCAGTAGGGATGTAGTTATTGCATGTGTGTTCTAATGTGACTCCAGTCAACTGTAAAAATGAAATTAATAAAGAAGGCAAAAGTAATTGCCTGATAAATGTATTGCACAACCCACAGTGTGGTTCAGGGTTGTCTTCAGGCCACTTTCAGTCAAATAATGCTCTCTATTCCTCCCACTCCAGGAACAAAGTATATGGATAAGGTAGCTCACATTTTGGGGATATATCATGTGTATAACTGACAGATTTAAAGGAACAATAACAGTAACGTTTAAAGCAGGATTGTGCTTTGATAAGTAATGTGTTCAAATAACTGCAGTAGGGCTGTATTCATTGCATGTGTGTTCTAATGTGACTGCAGTCAACTGTTACAGTAAGGGCACATGTCCTCTGGAGTCACAGCCTTTGGGTTCTACTCCCATGCCAGCTAACTAAGAAATGAGTGGCTGTCTGGTCTACTTAATGTACACAAAAATATCTCCCAACTGTCACAATTTTTTGTAATGTAATGACAACTGCCAAATCTGTCTGGTCCTTGATTAGCAGATAAATGATTACCTGGAATGCAATGTATTTTCAAATCCATTTACAGAACACCTTGGTGGTAATATACGAGCACAGTATGAGAAACAGTTCTGTGTAGTTGTGTACCTACATTTGTTAGTGCTTGGCCTACACTGTCCCATGCTAACAGCCTGAGAAGTATGTACATGCAACATCATCTATAGAAGAATTGGAGTCACTGTACTCACAACTGATAATGCACACCTGTAGAAGTATGTATTAGTAGCCTGTGTAGTAATATTATCTGCAAATTCATTAATGGTATGTTTTTGTCTCTCTTCCCACCTCTTATCTTCTTTAATTTGTTAATGTTATTTATTATTATGATTTAATATAATATATTCTGTTAAGCTAACTGTTATGTTGGCCTTATGGGTTATTTCATACTGGTTTGCTGTTAACGTACTTACTGTTATGTTATTTAATGTTGTGATCCACATAATATACCTTAATATGTATTTGGATTAATCAATATTATGTTCCATTATGTTAATAATAACATTGGTTTGGTTATTACTAATCTTAACTTACCTTTATATCTAATTTACTACAGTACGACACGGTAGGCCAGTTCCAGATGATCCACCTACCTTGACTCCTCTGGCCATGGCACCAGGGCCCAGCACATCTGGGCCACAGCCTGGTGGTGCCCCCTCTGCTGCCCTCACACTACCTGCAGCGTCATGTAGTTCAGGCCCACTGGCCGAGGCTGAGCCCCCCTCTGGAAGTGGCGGTGGAGGGGGTGATTGTGTCACCCATGATGAATTATCAAGATTGATGCACAGGATGTTCTTCTGAACTTATGGACATGCCTGTGCCAGATGGAGGGCATGCTCGCCACCTTGGTGGGGCAGTCTCACCCTGACACTAGCCTCCACCATTGCCACCACAGGGGCAGTGAAGCAGAGGTGCTGACAGTCCCATGGGTGGGGACTTGAGTTGCACTGCTACCTGGAGGCACCTGAGACTGGGATTCTACAACACCCCCCTCATCCATGGTGTTCACACCCCTCTTGTGTCACACACCAACCCTGTCTGCTATCTTGTCTGTCTGCAAAAGCTTCCCAACTAACCTCCCCCACATGTACTTATGTCCTTTCACCAACATTCTACTCTCACCTTAAAAAAAGAAAAAAAATGGATATCTGTCATTAACAAAAAAAAACAAAAAAAAAACACATATATATATATATATATATATATATATATATATATATATATATATATATATATATATATAGATCATCAAATACATAGCTCTTAATTTTGCACACATATCCACTGGACACACGTAAGTTGGTCCAATTGGCTTGACAATGCAGTTATGTTGTCCTCACCCCTCTCTCTGGTGGTGACAGTCCAAATTCATCCATAAATTCTGTTAGTGCTCAGTTTTTGCTGTACAAGAAATGGATAGCTATGGTTCATTCCTACATCATTCCTGCACATACCTACTTGCCTTTAACTATGTTTGGCCCCTGGCTTGCACCCCATTTTGCTACTATCCTATCTCCCTATTTCTCTTTTCTTTAAAGATTTTTTGCATGGCGCTGTGTGACGCAGCACATCACACAGCATCACTAAGCTCAGCTAAATGGAGCTCTATTGATATATGTGATTGAAATAATAATAAACATGTACAAAATGTACATCTGTGCCCTATTTCAAACCCAAGATCATTACACCTACAAACCAGTACATTAATCTGCCATGCCACACAGCTGTTAATTAAAACAGGTTGTTTAAGCTAAACATAGTAATTGCAAGTTACCATCATTAAGTGTGCTTAAGCACAGTTGTGCATTGAGCCACATTGCGTAAACATGCTGAAAGAGTAATGGAAAAACTGGGAGTGTAACTTAGAGTCTGTTACAGGACTACACAACTAGAAAGCCAGACAAATATTAATGGATGTAAGTGAGGTCTGTAATAGCAGGTAAATGTGCACTTTAATCAGTAGCATTTAGAAATACACCTGCTAAAACATTAATGGCAAAATACATGTTTAGCTGGGACTCTGGTAGAGAAATACATCCCTATAAAGTCAAGCACATAATAATGGATGTAATGGAGGTATGTCACAGCCTGTATGTGTGCACTTATATCTTGACCAATACACATGCTGCAACCGTGACTCAGTAGCTCAGTCTATTAAATGCTTTGCAAATAGTAATTTTTGCCACACACAGTCCTAGGTTCAAATCCAGTGGTGTGCAGCATTTAAATTACATTATTGTGATGCCATAAATGAATGACTGAGTCATCCACTCTTTATCCACACAATGCATTTCAAATGCAATGTCTGCTTTTCAATGATGGAAGTCAAAGGCCTGCAGATAGGAGCATAGTTTACATATCCCTATAGCAGCACTATAAAGTGCATAAAGTGTCAGGTCATGCATTAATATCCATTCACAGAAGATTTTAACTTAGGTAATGCAAATGAGACCCACTAATATCACAGTGCAGCACACAATCATTTCATAATGATATTACAGATTAGCTCAGCTGCGCAACTAACATACACATATGGAGGTCCTGCTAGTAGCAAGGACTGGCAGCACAAATGTGACAAATAACTACCATAATGTAAAACATAGCCTGGCAGGTGCCCAAATGGTTGACATAATGGTATATTTACCCCCTATGTTGCTCAAGAGCACAACAAACATGTTGCCTATTACTCTGCTAAAGATACCATTGGCTATCATACTTATCTTAAGCACATGCCTTAATTTGCAGTAGAATGGGTACCCTCAATCTGGTTCATCCTCTACAACAAGGAAGCCACAGCTCTCACAGTTACTTTTACAGCTTGTTGTCCACCAAAGTGTTCACACTCTCTGCCTATGCCAATTGCCTGCTGCATCAGCTGTAGCATGTCGCATACACATCTGTATGTAAGAAGTAGCTGCTACAGACGAACTGTCTGTGATGATGTAGCATCTTGATCCCAGTAATTTCCAGCACAACATATCATAAAGGGCTTCTAATCTACATGAAGGCCTTATATCATCTTCAGTGATTGCATATCATTGACTGATTATACTGCAAATCAGTTGTGTTGGCTGCAATTAACATTTCATAACCACAGATTGGTTAAGAGGCAATCACCTACTAATGAGAACCATGTTAAAAAGGCAAATAGATAGCTAGGGGAATCATTCTGTATGAGTCTTTCTTCACACAGTGAACACATGGCCGAAAACATTATATATCTGCACATATCAACAAAGGAGTACTGTACTCCATCAGGTATGTAACCTTTTTGTTTACAACATGATCCATATGTGTGTGAATATACTTAGGGGGAATAGGGATTACAGCATTAAGCATTTCTTATAACTGTAATGATGACATGTCATTGATCTCCAGTTTTGTTACACGTACAGAGGACGTACAGTACATCAAGGGTGGAATGTTTTTGTCAATGTGTTACACTGATCTTGTGAGAATGTCTCTTTACAGTGGTTGTACTAGCACACTGCTATTTGTTTGGCACTATTGATATGACATATTATCAAGAGGGTTACCCCTATGGGCCACACTACAATGGACTCCTATGTTGGGTGTGTGATCATACAGCAGTACCTGTCATGGCACAACAGGAATAGCTCACTATTGTTAGTATCTTAGTTGCAACCACACCCTTAGTATGTTTGCATGCTGTGGAATATGACATGTGTGATCAAGCAGTGGATACTGCCAGCTATTCTGTTTTTGCTGTTTCTCTACATAGTGTACTCCCACGTTTGTGATCCTGACATATGTTCCCATTTTGTTGTCTTTCAGGAAACATGTATGTAAGATGCTGTCCCCTTTTTATGGGTGCTAAGAATGATATAATCCTGGAAGGCCTCTGTCAACACCATGAACTCCTACTGTCCATGGGGCGGCAAAACATTGAACAGTGGGCAGCATTGTGGGCTGACCTTGTCCGTGATGTTAATGCCATAAGTCACCAGGGAGGACATATGAGCAGGTTCGGCACCATGTGACAGATATGATAAATGCTGCGTACAGAAGGGCAGCATATGTGGCCAGGGATTCTGGTGTCACCAGTGGAGGGCCTGCAGTGGATCAACCACTCTCAGCCACTGAGGAAATCAGGGCAAACGTAGGAACACATGACAGCTCCCAGGCATCCATCTCACTGAATATTGTGGATGTGGGTGACACAGTTTCCACACCAAAGGAGCATCTGGGTAGACTTAGTTTGAAAAGCATTGGAATACTGTAGCATTTAGTGTGTCAGGGTGCACACACTTTTATGTGGATGTCAGGTGTTTGTTTTTGAGGGGGAGTTTAACTGCAATTTGAATCTCATGCTCAGATTTTGACCAACATAACAATTAATAAAGAAGCTACTGTAAATGTGAAAAATATGGTATTACCCTATTATAATCCAACATGTGGTGGTGATTACATTACCTCTCCCTCAACTTTTCACAGGTCTGTCTGGAATCGGACAAAGCTGTGGTCCTGCTTATGGTAACCACAACACTGTTTTGTTACACATATAGATTTATGCAATGTATTCCCTAAAGTGTCATCCTAGGTCTGATGGCTAGATTACTGTACTGTCAGCATGATTGCCAACTGCACAGATATTTTATGACTCTACACACTTTAGAGTAATATCTATGCCTTGTAGGTGTGAACACACTGATAGATGTGACAGTATTGTCAGAACATTACAAATTGCTATATGTGTCCACTGTGCAGAGTCTTCACAAATGTCAACAATGCTGTTGATGAGATTGCTGTTTTAAGAGCTTTTATTTACAAGTAACTACAGATGTTTGTGGGAAAAGTAATGTCCTCATGAAGCACTGTATGAGTGTATGAGGTTGGGGTTAAACAGGTCTGTAACAGTGACAACATTGTTTATAGTTTTACATCTAATGCAATGTAGTACTGCAGAGCATAATGGTGCAAGTATTAATGCACTGCATTTCCCTTTTTTAATCACAGATGACCGTGGGGGGGGGGGGTGGCTCTGTCCCCTACACAACCTAATGTCAAAATCTCTTCAGAGTCTGATGGTGATGGTGGCCAAAGTGAGGTAGAGGTTGGGGTTTCAGGGGCTGAATCTGTCCCAGAGGTTTACATGTCTCTTCTACCCTCATTATCACCACACACAGGCAGTATGCCTACACATACTGAGTTCCCAGAGGCCACAAATATTGGACAGTTAGCATGTGGGGACATTGAAGTGGGGCAACTATGGCTGCAATGAGTGTCAACACTGGCCACAGCCAAAGAGCTGGCAAGGGTCCACAAAGGTGGATTGATAGGGATGCTTGTAGGAGGCCAGCTATCCTTCCACTGCCTGTTGCAGGTGTCTCATCATGGGTCACTCAGCATGTTTCAGGCAGTCATGGAGACACAGGCACTTTCCGAAATGGACTCCAGACAAATGCTCAGGGTTATGGATGCAGCACAGTCTGACAACCATGATTGCCTCTATTGCATTGCTAATACCCTAGATTGGTTCAATGATGCACTGGGAAGAAGTTGGTCTGAGACAAATCTCAGAATATCTGTCCTGAAGTGCACATTGTTTGTGATGGAACATCTGGTTGGAGGTGAGTGTCAGACTCCTGGATGTAGGTCAGCAGCTCCATCTGCTGACAGTCCACGTGGCCATGCACAATCACGGTCCCATAGTGCCAGTACATCTGGCACTCCAGATGGGAGTGTGTTGTCCACACCAAGGCATGGCAGGCCATGGTCTCATGGTTATGGGCATTCTTGTAGAGGGCATGGTCCTAGCAGGTAGCAGCCACCTACAGGAACTAGCACCACTTCTGACCTTGGGCATGGAGGTGCCAGTGCAACTCCTTGCATAGACAGTTCATGACTTCAGGGGCAGGAGGTGGTGAACTGTCAGCTCTACCATGCGCAGTTCAAAGCTGGCCAACATACACACATAAAGGGCAAGAGCTGTGCTTGACTGTGTCCATGCACACACTCACACATCACAGTCAAAATCAGGTCACCTACAGACACACAAGGCAGATTTCCATGGTCCATCTTACCTGCTTTCCTCCCTGATTCACACACATGCTTTCAACCTATTGATCAGCCTAGGCCTGCTGCACAGCCCCCCACACAACAGCCTGTGCAAGTGATCATACCTGTGCCACATCTCTGTCATCCTCTTCATCGATACAGGAAAATTAAGCTCTATGTATCTGATGCACAGGGTGACTGTATAAATTAATATGTAATTATGTAATCCACTGTTTCCTTATGTCTTGCCACTTGTACTGGTCACTGACAGATACTGTATTTGTAATGCGTAAGCCACATTATTTTGTGTACCTTAAATTGCATGATGTTGTAATGGCTGCATTCTTACACAATGAAGGATGTGTCATGACCTGCTTATGTTCCAGTTTTAGGAGTCTGTGGGGGACACCTATGGATACACAGTGGCAATAAAATTACAAACATCACAGCATGGGATGGAATGTCAGCACATAAGAAATATGTCTTCAGAAAGGTACAGCACTATAGGTGCATGGGTTCATAGGGTCATATGTATACAACAGACTAATAAGGAAAATGGCATCATTCAGCGTACTCATGCATCCTTAATCTCTGAATAGGTCTAATACCCTTGATAATGTCACCAGGGTTTTGGTAGCTAACACATTTACAAGCTGTGGTGATGGAGATGACTCATCTACAAATTTTCTGAGTCCATTACAGATATTTGTCCTACACCAGTTATAATTGTCTTATTCTGCATCCAATATGTAACTTGCACACGATGTGTGTTACAGCAGAAGTATGCTTCACATGCATGGGGAGCCTCTTACATATAGGGTGTAGCGTCTTGGTTACATACCTGTCTCTCCAGCATATACTATTTAAACCACAGTGTTAGCCCTGCCTTGGATAAGCAGGTGGTACACAGTGGGATGTGACACCTCCCTGTATGTCAGCCATACATATCCCCTCAAAAACGCATAGGAGACAGACTCCACATGTACGATCTTGACACGGACTGCATAGGGCATGTTGTCTACAATATGCATTGGTTTATCATGGAACCTGTGTAGCTGGTACAGCTGTAAGATATGCCTGTGTAGTCATATAGCAAAGGTGCCATTGCACTCAATGATAGGTGTGATGAGTGTCAAATACAGTATAACAATGACAGTCTGGGATTTACATGCCATACCTTTCTGTAGAGGTTGTACAAAATGGAATAGATCCCCACATCTTGCCAACCAGTGAAAGTCAAAGGCTATGCTACTCTCTGTTTCCATAAGTCCCTGAGTAATGGCTCAAATGTGTGCGGTGTGTGGACATTACTATATTTTCCAGGGGTGGATGACATTCAAAAAGATAGTGCTGTGCAGTCTTTGGCACTTACTATTTGTCAGTGGCTCTGACAACAACTGAATGTGTGTCTCAGGCCATCCTGGATAACTGCTGGTACTGTGTGGGATTCAGTGACAGCTCCTAACTTGCAATCACCTGATAATGTAGTCAGTCAGAGGTCACTGACAGTGGACATGACTGCAGAGAAGGGAATGGCTAGAAGGTGTACTCCATTAATGATGTCTGAGGGAAGTCCACTGCTGACTGACCTCATTGTAACATTGGACTACCCAATGCTATCTTCCCAGATTATGACTATCAGACACTTGGATGTCCACCAGCTGACATACTACTTTGTAAAATACCTACACAGTTTTCAGCAATGCCTGATAGTGTAATATTTTCAAACATCTTGTCAGGCCATGGTACATGGAGTGAGTCATATTCATCTTATCCATTGCATAGTTTAACACTCAATGAGATCCACCAGTTAGGGTAGACATTATCTGCCCTTGAGCAAAACAAATTTTGTTTGGTCCAGTGTTAGTAGTGTACAACATTTATTACTGATTGTTTCTGTGATAACTTCTTTCATGGCTTTACATATCAGATGACTGAAAAGTATGGGGACACTACTTGGCACTGCATGTTAGTTTTCCTCTGTGCAACTAACTATTGCAGTTATTTCCATCATGTTCCAAGAAAATAGTCATCCAAGGTGTCTGTACAGGACAGTGTCTGTTATCCCCTTGCACAGATGTGGTGCATCTACCGATAACTATAAACCTATTTGACTGAGTAGCAATATCTGTAAGCCCATGGGGCAAGTCATCATGGAGCTGATCAGCAAACATATATGTAAGCAACAAACAGTTGACTGTATGCAGTTAGGATTTCTTACAGGAAGATCATGGCTGTTAAACATGGTGGACATGTCTGAGGCAGTCACCAAGGACCTGCATGACAGGACATCAGGACATACAACCTCCTAGACTTAGACAAGCCGTGTGACTCTATCCCCTACTCAGGCATCACTGACAAATGCACACATTTAGGCATCCGTGGTAATATCATTATAAAGGTCACTAAGTGGCTTGCTGATAGAACGCATACTCAAAATAGGGGAATCTGCCTCCAGTAGCTGATCTGTAAGCAGCAGTGTTCAGCAGGGCTCAGTCCTGGGTCCTCTAGTGCTTGAAATCCATTTGACAATAATACAAGTGAAAACTGAATGTCTGTGGCTGGCAACATTTGCCGATGCCTGCAAACTGTGAGCAGTCATAGAATCTGTGAGTTATGTCAATATCCTACAAGAGGGTATTGATGAACAAATGCATGTTGACATACTAATGGCCATAAACTTCATGTAAATACATATGTAGTATCATTTCCATTGGTAACACATATGTTCCTGGTAAGTAGCACATCAGTATCAACATCTGATGTACTTACTCAGGGGTGATAGACCTGGGCGTACAAGTCTGGCCACACAGGTTTACAGCTAATGTACCTAAGATCACCATGTGTCCCAAGTGGTTAGACAGGAATGATATGTCATAAATGAGGGCACAGTCATCTGAAACTGACATACTCATAACATCCATATACTCTTTCCTCAGCCTGCCAATATTTGAGTACAATGGCCACTTGGTAATGTACCTTTCAAAGCATTTATTGGCAATTGTACACAACACAATGGTCCCTCAGAAGGGCACTTCACATCTTCAGTATCTGTTCAATGGGCTTCATCTGAAATCATTGTCATTGTAGCCTGTGACATATAGACTACTCAGCGGTGATCTCTGCCTTGCATATGGGGCAATGTGTGACCCTGCTTGATTGGAAATGCTCCATATCTGTAGGTGGCACAATACACGGATTACTCACTGTAAGGACATTAACCTTATATGTGACATTACTAATACATGCTGGTGAGAGAGAGATCTGTCTAGCAGACTTTAACACACTTTTGAAACAGAATCTAGCCTAATGGCAAACAGAGCACCTCATTTGGGCCTCGTTAGATGTCATCTGTATGATTGGCTGGGTCACTGTCTTTTCATCACAGGGGTTCTGCCTGTGTCCCTCATGGATAGGGGTAATATGTGCTGATTGTGTAAATAAGGGTAAAAACTTGGCTAGGAGTGTGAGGGTGGTAGGGCCATTAGGCTACTAAAGTTCAAAGATCATATGATTCCATAAGCTGATGTAAAATACTCTGTCACACACACAAAACTGGCTACACTGAAGACAGCACCACTTACAATTAATGTTTACAGGACATGGCACAGCACAAACACACTTCATTTTGGCTGCATGTAGATTAGAGCACTTACTTATCTAATGGTACACCCACCAGATCACAGTACGTGATGCACATGCTACATCTCAAGTCTGCTATTACTATCTCTTCAGAACATCTTATGCTTGATGACATCAGCAGGCCTTGTTGTGGTAATGCATTTGGAGGCCCACGTCACCTGCTACAACCAAAATACTGCAAAACTCTACCTCCTTCTAAGTCACTGAGGTGATCATATGTATGTTGTACATAGATACACACACTGAGTGGCCTAGAGTGAAGTTAGAACCCCTACATATCTAGTCTAACATAATATAGATCACAGTACTTATCATTACATGCACCATGGCTTAAGTCTGAGCATAGCATTTGCACTCTTAAGGTATATGACATCAGCAGGTGTTGTACAAGAGGGCAGTTTGGAAGACAGGACCAACTTACAAGGCCAGAAAGTACAGCATCATTGCAGTTTGGCACTCACTGAGGAATTCTCAGCAATTTTGCTGGGAAATGCATGCACACACACCAGCACACACAAACACACTGAGTGGTTTGGAGTGATATTAGAAACCCTACCTATCTAGTCCAACACACTATGGATCACAGTATTTATCACATGTATCACAGCTTAAGTCTGACGTTAGCATGGCAGCTGGTAGTCTTAAGATATATGACATCAGCAGTCATTATAGAAGAAGGCAGTTTGGAGGGTGGGACCAATATACAGGGCCAAAAAGAGCAGCACCATTGCAGTTTGGTAACCAGTGAGGAATTCTCAGCTGTTTTGCAGGGAGATGCACACACATACACCAACACACACACTTTGTGGCCTGAACTGAAATTATTACCCCTACTTATCTAGTCTAACACTAGATAGATCACAGTACTTATCGCATGTGCCACAGCTTAAGTCTGCCCTTAGCAGGTATATGAAGGTATATGACATCAGCAGGTGTTGTAGAAGAAGGCAGGTTGGAGGGTAGGATAATGTTTAATCATTCAAATGTTTAAAAATAGGGGATATGCCTTGAGAGTTATTAAAAATGCACTAGAGAAGTTAGCCTAGAAGTAACAGATCTGGAAACTACATGCTTCCATTGTCTAAACTTAAAACTTCTAGGCTGGCTTGAATTCCAAAACTACTTGCTTATCCCTCAACTCTCTACTGCACATAGTATACTTTATCAACCTGACAACACCCCAATTCTTTCTCAACTGATAATCCCCTATAACAATCTCAACTCCGTACGCTCTTCTCATAAACTAATGGCCAAAGCAATTAAGTCAAACAACTTTGCTGGTGACTGTCTTTTCACTAATACAGTAGGTAGAAACTGGAATCTTCTACCTAGTGACATAACTCTGACTTCATCTTTGCCTCTTTTCAAACAGAAAATTAAACAGTACTTCCAAAACCACTGGCTCTGTTCCTGCAGTACACCTGACTAATTTATCTTATTTATTACTCTCTTACTCCTCTACTCCTTTCCTCTCCACTCCAACTCTTGTTTCTGATTCTACCACTATTAGAACTATAAGTATTATACTTTCTCTGTAAAATTGTTGGAATTGAAGAACAGTAAATTTCTTTTTTTATTGAGAAAACTTGTTACATTACTGCTGAATATCTCTCTTGCAGTGTTATTAATCCTTAAGATGTATTTTTTTAGCAATATATTTGTTATGTAATGTACTAGTAGAAAGTGGAGCTTTTCTCCTCGGGCCTCTGCTGAAAATGGACTTGTTATCCAGCCAGACTAGCCCGGTCAACAAATGTAAAATAAATAAAATAAAATAAAATGCTTCACAGCCCTATCACCTTAGCAATAGCAGCAATGCACCATTGTAGAGACCCAATGGAAGGTCCTATAACACATTTTGGTCTCATATTATAAAATTCTTTTTTTCCCATTTTTTTTTTATTTTTAAATAACAAATAAATACTAAAAAGGCACGAGGTGCGGGCAAGTTTTACATAATTGGTTGAAAGTGATGACTGTTTTTTTGAATTAATTGATTTAATTATATAATGGTGAGTATGTTTTTACACTATGTTTCTGAGGAAGTCTGTGATGAATAGCGACTATTAAACTTAACTACACTGATAGTCTACCTCATGCCTTTTTGATGTATCATAATAGTTGTGTGTGTGTGTGTGTGTGTGTGTGTGTGTGTGTGTGTGTGTGTGTGTGTGTGTGTGTGTGTGTGTGTGTGTGTGTGTGTGTTTGTGCATGTGTCTGTGCAGACTCATGTCTTATCATGCTCAATCACATATGTTATGTCAGAAGCATGGGATTACTGGCGGTATTATTCTGATATTGTCCATGATTGTGTTTGGTTCTTGTAATGTTTTCTATAAGCCTTTATCTGTGCCCACCTTGCTGGTAACTTCTGCAGAGAGTACACTCATATTCAGGAATATCAGTTTGCACAGCTGCACAATATGCACCCTACCACAGTTGTATGTCAGACATCATGATAGATGTCCTCTGCATTATTCCTCTAAGGCTACTTATCTCACACATACATTCTCCCTATTGTTATGTCACCTTGTGTGACAGTCACATAAAACACATTTTCACTGTACAGTCCCAACTGTACCATATGGATATGTGATTGGTGTTGCTGCTACAACCATCTTCCATTGACATGCCCTCATCTGCTGTACATTAGGTTATTTTACCTGTCTGCTTTCCCTGTTTTCATTCCTACAATTCATCTGTGTGTCCCTATTCAACCCTCACACTTTACCTGAGTGCCCCTTTTACATGGCAGTCCATGTCCCATTATAAATCATTTACACAGCTTCATTACAGAATGCCAAGAATGGGTTATTGCAGTAATCTGCAGTGTAGATACACTGTCCAGTACTGTGTTTGGACCATATACTTCATATTCATACCCGTCAACTGTCTAGATATACTAATGATGCCCAGATGTGTTCCTTATCAAATTTGTGGCTTTCTGCCATATCACTGAGATGATATCAGAACTGATATGACTCAGCATTACATAAATTTGAGTTCGTAACTCTCAACTGTCCTGATTTGTATAGGATGTCTATTTTTTTCAAAAAAAAATGTAATTTATTCCTCATAACATTTTTTTCTTTCTGGCAAATCAGTGGCATGTCATTGTGGATTGATGTTAGAAAGTAATGACAGACATCTGAGGTTCGGACTTCATGATCTTCAGAAAATTCATGCTATTGTAACCTGTTGTTCTATCAGATGCCTAGGCTTGTAAGAGTAATATTAGAATCTGTCCCTTTTTTGGCTCTTTGTCCCCTCATTATTTATGGCTTTGTCCAGATTTTTGCTCTAAGAGGTTGAGTTGTATGTTTGAGTTTCTTTACACCATATTTTGTATGTGACATCTATGTCAAATATGTTTCTATTTCTGGTTAATTGTCCCCACATTACATTAGCCTTTGTGCAGATGTGTTGAATAAACAGATTGAGAGCTATCTGTGAAGTCATGGTGTTCATTGTGGCATTCTGCACAAAACTGCTGACTGTAGGTGCTCTTCTATCAACATAATTGCTATCTGCATTCACTTGCATGGTTTCTTGGCCAGCAACACTGTTGCCAGCTGCAAAACCTCAATAAGATGTGGCACGCAGCATTAATATGTATTGCATGGTTGTGCACTCTGCCTCTTGTTGCACACCACCACAAACACATGTAAATTATGTGTAGGCTTTGTGTGGAGCCTTACATGGACTTTTTTGAATCCTGGAGAATATGTATTTTACTGCATCACTTAGACACTTCTTTAGTCATAATATAATTTTAATATTGTGTACTTTATATAACACTATTATTGTGCAATACTTTTTATTGATTGACTACTCTGAAAATAAGAAGACTATAGAGAGCAGGAGGAGAAAACTACAAAGCCTTTTTCATCTGAGATCCTGCTCATTTAATATACTACATGAGCAATGATCGATGAAGAAAATATGCAGGAATAGAGCAGTTTGGGATGTAGCATTAGCTGTCACAATGGGATATAGCTAGAGATATAAGATGCACAGAAAAATAGAAGGAAGAACATTGCAGGTAATAACATGGAATGTAAATAGATTGATGAATCCAGTCAAGAGGGACAGAGAATTAACTAAGGCAAAAATGCCAGGAATGACTGTAGTTGTACTCCAGGAGATGCATTTAAATAGGCCAGTACATGATAAACAGATGAGGAAGGGATATAAGGTGCTGACCTACTCAAGTTACAAAGAAGCAAGAATAAGGGTAACTGCAGTTTTAGGAGATAGGGGTACACCTATGAGGAGACAGTGTTCTTGAAGGCAATGATGGTGGCTTAATGGGTTTAAAAGGGGAGAGTGTTAGGCAGAACTCAACACTAATTTTAATATATGTTCCACCCAATGCTAGTATATGACGGTTTTGGACTTGATGAGGTCAGTAATGCATATTTGGAAAGGAATATTTATATTAGCTGGTGATGGAATCATTTATTTTTTTTAAAGAAATGGTGTGGATGAAGGACGGGAAAAGTACTGAAGGTAGAACAAGGAATCAAAAGACTAACTAAGATGCTGGACTTGGCAGACATATGGGAAAATTTTGGTCAGGCACTGGAAAAAGGATTCATCCACAGTGGTTCTATGTGTTGAAGTATGTCCTGAAAAACATCACATGAGCTGCTGGGTTTCAATCCACATTAGGGATAGTTTGCTTTTGTAACTTCCTCAATGGTTCTGTTATAGTCACAGGAGAAATAGGTGGTTGAGGTTAGATAAAATTATGGTTAAGAAGATGCACATTGAATGTTTTGTAAACACAGAGATGGGACTGGTGCTGCTCTGTGATCATGCTGTGGCAAATATCAACAAGTTGTTGTATACTGCAAGACATTGAGACTATTAGTGGATGTTCCCTACACATTGGTGGAGACTCTACCATGTGTGGATTGGATAATGAGAAAACTGTCAGGAATTATCTAAGGAGAGAGTGAGTGGAATTACACAAGATATGAAAAAGTTAAACAAATCTTAAGGAGGATGATGCAGAATGCGATGGATATGAAAATAAAGAAGGAAAGAAACTATATGCAGTGTAAAATGGAGGAGTTAAGGGAGCTAAGAAACTATATGCAGTGTAAAATGGTGGAGTTAAGGGAGCTAAGAAACTATATGCAGTGTAACATGTAGGAGTTAAGGGAGCTAAGAAACTATATGCAGTGTAAAATGGAGGAGTTAAGGGAGCTAAGAAACTATATGCAGTGTAAAATGGAGGAGTTAAGGGAGCTAAGAAACTATACGCAGTGTAACATGTAGGAGTTAAGGGAACTAAGAAACTATATGCAGTGTAAAATGGAGGAGTTAAGGGAGCTAAGAAACTATATGCAGTAAAAAATGGTGGAGTTAAGGGAGCTAAGAAACCATATGCAGTGTAAAACAGAGTAGTTAAGGGAGCTAAGAAACCATATGCAGTGTAAAATGGAGGAGTTAAGGGAGCTAAGAAACCATATGCAGTGTAAAATAGAGTAGATAAGGGAGCTAAGAAACTATATGCAGTGTAAAATGGAGGAGTTAAGGGAGCTAATAAGCAATATGCAGTATAAAATGGAAGAGTTAAGGGAGCTAAGAAACCATATGCAGTGTAAAACGGAGTAGTTAAGGGAGCTAAGAAACTATAAGCAGTATAAAATGGAGGAGTTAAGGGAGCTAAGAAACCATATGCAGTGTAAAACGGAGTAGTTAAGGGAGCTAAGAAACCATATGCACTGTAAATGGAGGAGTTAAGGGAGCTAAGAAACTATATGCAGTGTAACATGGAGGAGTTAAGGGAGCTAAGAAACTATATGCAGTGAAAAATGGAGGAGTTAAGGGAGCTAAGAAACTATAAGCAGTGTAAAATGGAGGAGTTAAGGGAGCTAAGAAACCATATGTAGTGTAAAACAGAGTAGATAAGGGAGCTAAGAAACTATATGCAGTGTAAAATGGAGGAGTTAAGGGAGCTAATAAACAATATGCAGTATAAAATGGAGGAGTTGAGGGAGCTAAGAAACCATATGCAGTGTAAAACAGAGTAGTTAAGGGAGCTAAGAAACTATAAGCAGTATAAAATGGAGGAGTTAAGGGAGCTAAGAAACCATATGCAGTGTAAAACGGAGTAGTTAAGGGAGCTAAGAAACCATATGCAGTGTAAAATGGAGGAGTTAAGGGAGCTAAGAAACTATATGCAGTGTAACATGTAGGAGTTAAGGGAGCTAAGAAACTATATGCAGTGTAAAATGGAGGAGTTAAGGGAGCTAAGAAACCATATGCAGTGTAAAACAGTGTAGTTAAGGGAGCTAAGAAACTATATGTAGTGTAAAATGGAGGAGTTAAGGGAGCTAAGAAACTATATGCAATATAAAACGGAGAGTTAAGGGAGCTAAGAAACCATATGCAGTATAAAACGGAGTAGTTAAGGGAGCTAAGAAACCATATGCAGTGTAAATGGAGGAGTTAAGGGAGTGTTAGAAAAATCTACATGCTGCTTAGAAAATATATTTACATACATGCTACCTAGAAAAATATATTTACAATGTGTGCTGCTTAGGAAGATGTGCATTTAATCATTTAAACATATATGAATTGTGTGATCAAATATATAGAAAAATGTGTGCTTTAGTTAGGAATAAATGTACTTAAATCCATAAAAGTTAGGTAATGCATTTAATTTTGTCTTGCTAGTATAAAAGAAGAAATAAACCTGCATATTATTGCTTGAAGCACAAGCTGCAGTGTAATCAGAAATTTGACCTTGGCAGCTTGCAGATGCAGTCTGGCTCATGTCTTTCAAGTAAAGATTATTTTGGAAAGTTAGAAAATAATAAATCTGTTCGCATGTATGTCTTCTTTCCTGCCTCCACCAGGAGAGTAGCCTTGTGCGCACTATCTCTGATAGTGCGCAGCTGAAAGCAAGAAAGACAGAGGGAGACTTTAAGGAAGACATACATCTATTGTATTGGAACTAATCAGAGAACCTTGAATTGGCTACATCCTCAAGAGGTCATCGTGACTGACCAGCTGTCTGCAAGGCTGCAACATTCTCATGGAAAAAGGACTTTTTAAAAAACACAAAATCAGCAGTTTTTATGAATAACTATGATGTAAAGACCCTGTCACTAGCCACACCAGTGAGGTGGGCAAAACTGATAATAAAATGTATATAACCAATGTGTCTTGGTCAATAAAGCAGTCAAAATTCTATACAAACTTTGTGTATGGTTTTTTGCCTCCTAATGTACATTAGCTTAGAGATGCTCTAGCTTTCCTGCATTATTGTTTGTTATTAATTGACATTGTGTTTAAATAACTCAATGATTTTTACAGTCTGACTCTAACAAATTTATTTAACAGGGAGCTAAGAAACTATAAGCAGTATAAAATGGAGGAGTTAAGGGAGCTAAGAAACCATATGCAGTGTAAAATGGAGGAGTTAAGGGAGCTAAGAAACCATATGCAGTGTAAAACATTGTAGTTAAGGGAGCTAAGAAAGTATATGCAGTTTAAAATGGAGGAGTTAAGGGAGCTAAGAAACTATATGTAGTGTAAAATGGAGAAGTTAAGGGAACTAAGAAACTATATGCATTGGAAAATGGAGGAGTTAATGGGGCTACAATTAAGAAAGTAGATTTTAACCTCAGAGGAAAATGACAGAATGACAAAATTAAATGAGGAAATCAGAAATTTGAGGATGAGTGAATAGTAGTGCAGAATTTGGTAGTTCTGGAGATGTATTGTACAAATAAGACTGGTAGATTTAAAGCCGTAGAAGCACAGTTAAGGCAACAAAGATGACAGTTTTTAAGCTGCTAGATCAGAATCACAGAATTGGGTAATGGCAGATAATTATATTGAAACATTTTAGGCAATGCTATGTATGCCTCTATAAAGGAGAGCAGTTTTCAGAGGAGACAAGCCAGGCTATAAGTAATTGTCTCCAGGTGTCTTTTCTCCTTAGTTTTTCTGTCGCCAAAGGAAAAACTAGAAAGAGAAGTGATAGAGAAAGTAATCTGGGAAGTAGAATACACAGAAAAGACAGCAAAATCTCCAGGTAAGAATGACATTTCTAAAAAGGTATGAAAACTAGGGGAAGACACAGCTTCAAAGAACAAAATCCACCAAAACCAACAACGAAAAATGAGCCACGCTGTTCAGTCACCTAACTTTAATACCAAATACATAAAAGCAAATATTTTTATACATGTTGAACCAAGTTGGTAAACAATTAGTTAAACAATTAAATCATTTACTGCCCTGAAAAAAATATTCACAAACCCAATGCGTAATATCAGCAAAGAATTAATAACATTTCATAAAATAAATTCATTCTCATATAAACTTTGCTTAATGAATATATTAAATACATGTTTAAACATTTGTAAGATAATACCTTAGAAAATGCATTTTTAGGGGAAAAACATTCTAGGAAACATTGAAATAACTTACTAAATATAATAAAATATTAAAAATATAATCTGAGCTCAAGTTAAAACCCCTATGACATAAAGTCTTATAATTAAGAATCATCCTACTTTCTAATTCAGTTAATTTTCTTGCAAAATACTTACGAGGCTTGGCTAAAATCCTACCAAAACAAGAGAAATTGCTGCAAAAAAACACACAACTCCACCAGAAGTAAGCAGCCAAGCAGGCAAAGGAAAGCAGAACCGCCAACACACAATTAGGACTATGTTTCTCCAAAATGAGCACGAAAAAGTTTCAAGCAGTGTCAAAAAAGGATTTATTTAACGTACATCCACTCTGGTAACGTTTTCGTTGTTAAAACAACTTCATCAGAATAAAACCAACCTCTCATCACATTCATTTTATATAAAACCGTTTAAATTGATACAATCAAAATTTAAAGTGATACATACTGTATAAATGTATGGCCCAAACCATGTAAGCATTAAAAAGAAATGTAAATGCTGTTAAAAAGCCTAGGCATCACTTTAAATACATTTTACTAAAAAAAAACATAACTATTGAAAACCCAATATATTTAAACAACTACCGTAAAATCAACTTAACCAAAAATATATAGGAATCTGTGACCTTACAGTTTGTCAGCCTTTAATTTTAAATATGGGGCTATAGAAATAAAATCATTCAGCCCCGGATGTTTACTAGATTCCAATAAAATCTGCCAACAAGTCTCTTTGTGGGATAACAGCGCAGGCCAATTACCCCCCCTACTACACTGTGGAACAGATTCCAAAACAAAAAACTTAAAAGAAGCTCCTTCACAGGTCAAAGTATGTCTGAAAAGAGCGTTGGTGTTGACTTTTCTCTGTATATCATAGGCGTGTTCATATATACGCCTCCTGAGCTGCCTCTCCGTCTTGCCAACATAAAATGCCTGGCAAGAACGGCAGGCAGCCAGATACACCAATCCCCTAGAATTACAGTTGTACAGACCATCTGACCATAATTTTCTGCTTCTGCTTTCCAAGTACAAGCTGTCCTGGTCTATTATATATTTACATTGTGGACAGCACCCACAACGAAACGTACCCTTTCTCAACATGTTTTTTCTTTTCATCTTAGGATTCTGTTCAAGAACCCTTTTAACATTGAATCCCTTCCTATATACTACTCTACATGTCAAATCCTTGAAATTGGCCAAATCTGTAAATTCTTTAAAATCATTAAATTCTCTCTCAATGATATACCTAATCTCTCCCGCTTGTTGGCTATATTGTGTAATAAACATCTGTTCAGTACTGGATATCCCTTGAAATTCATCTAACAGAACATCTTCACCAGATGACTTGGCCTTCCCCAAAATGGGGGCAAAGCGGCTGGATCTCAAATTTCTTACTTCCTCAAAAACAGAATTGATCAAAGCTATAGGGTACCCCCTTTCCAAAAAGAAGGATTTCAATTTCTCCCCTTCTGTAACAAAATCATTTTCTTCTGATGTCATACGGGACACCCTTACATACTGCCCCTTCACAATAGATCTTTTTTGGAATTTAGGATGAGAACTGGCATGATGGAGGTACCCATTGGAGAATGATGGTTTCCTGTAAACACGGGACTTAAAACGATCATTCATTTTACTAAGGGTTACATCCAAGTAATCCAGCTGTTGGGTAGTAACATTGTAAGTAAAACGTAAAAATCCCGTGGTGTTGTGAAGGTATGCCACAAACTCATCTATGCAGTCCCGTGGTCCCACCCAAAAAATGCAGATATCATCCAGGAACCTTGAGTAGTGAATCCAATATTTGGAAAATGCACTGTTCATAACAAATTTTTGTTCCCAGATGGCTAAAATCATATCTGCATAAATGGGGGCACAATTGGCCCCCATAGCTACCCCAGAAATCTGCTGGAAATACTCTCCTGAGAAGTAGATATAATTGTACTTCAATACCAGTTCTAATAAATGTAACACCAAATGGACATCATTGTTGGTCACCCCATTACACCCCCACAGAGCTTCCTCAATCCATTCAAGCCCTATACCGTGTGGTATCACAGAGAAAAGGTCGACCACATCTATGGTAACAAAAAACATGTCAGATCTAAATAGGTCTGAGGTGACACTTCGAAGAAATTCCCAGGAATCCTTAAGGAGATATTCTTGTCTCCCCCATAATTGTTTCAATTTCCAATCTAGGAATTTTGATAAATTGTGGGTTTTGGACCCCTGTGCTGCTACGATTGGACGCATAGGTGGGTCCTCCATCGCCTTATGTACCTTAGGTACCCCAAAAATAACGGGTACCTTAGGGTACGGATTTTCCAAGAAGTTATAGATGTCCATTTCAATAATTTCTTGGTCCAAAAGATCCTTAAGGGCTAAATCAATGTTTTTGTAAGAAATGTGAACCTCATTCAAGGAAGCTATAGAATATTTGTTGGTATCCATCAGAAGGTTATGCATTTTGGTCTCATACATAAGCTGGTCCATAACCACTGTGCCACCCCCCTTATCAGGTTCCATAACACGGACACCTAAATTACCACCAAGCTCTTCCAAAAGATTGATCTCAGCTACATTCAAATTGGAAGTATAACTATTCTTTCCAATCTTCCTCCTTATGCTTTGCTCAATCCTGTTCTCCAGGTTCTTTAACTGGGGATGTAAAGGGGGGTTATACGAACTGGATTTTTTTAAATTGACTGCATGTGGTTGTGAAATGTTACCAAAAATATGTTGCAAATTTAATCTACGTATGAAAAGTTTAACATCCAACATGGTGTTCACAAGATTACAACCTCTGCTAGGCACAAATTTGAATCCTTTGGTAAAAAGGGAGAACCATGTTTCTGTAATAACCAGATCACTATAATTGTAGATGTGGTAATCATTGAGGGAATATTTGAAATATTGGCCAATAGGAGTAACTACTATCTGCTCTACACGTCCCAATCCCCTCTGTCTCCTCTCTGTTTCCCCCTCCAACCCTTGGAAGGGAGTGCCCTCCCCTCCTGCTGGTGCATCCCCATGTGTGGCCCATGTGTCTGCTGTTGATAAGCTTGCTGGCGTAAACGCTCCGATCTCCTGGGTAAAAAATCATCCTGATCGGATTCATCATGGTTGCCCGTAGGCGGGAGGGGTTCCAGGGGTGGAGATGTTTCCAAAACTACCCTGGGATAATCCCTAGGGGCAGAGGGTATTCCATACCCATTTCTAACCAAAGGAGGGTTTGGATATTGTTTACCCTCTGCATACTCTCTTAAATCTCTATTTAATTTCTTATATTTACGATTTAGGACTATGTTACACTGTTGATCTATATGCTTTCTCATCTCATGGTACTTCTGTTTTTCCCCTTCAATAGTAAAAAGTAAATCAGTACTAATCAAGTCATAATATTTGAAAATATCTTTGTGCAACACTTGCATATCCTTTTCATTCCGCTTAATAATAGCCTTAACAATCCCCAACCCACATTCATCGAAAAGTCTAATGAGCTCACAGTGAAACTCACTGCCACGCTCAACATGATGGGGGTATTTGTATACCCGTAGTCCCTTAGGGACAATACGTTTGTTAAGGCATTCTTGTAAGTACAAATTGTCCAGCTCCAAGGTTTTATATTTATGTAACGTTTGCTGAAGCAAACGCATGTTGTCAGAAAAAGAGCTGTTGTTGGAATTACTCACAATGTCCTCACGGTATGAAAACACCGGCTTGTAGGCCACCCAGTCCTGGAAAGAAGAAGGCGGCGGTAGTTCCTGAGATGTATTTTGAGGAGTTTCAAGATTGATATTTTCCTCATTTTGCTGACGTAAAACAGCCGGAGTACGAGCAAAGTTGCAGGAAGCACCTTGTTCCATGAAATCACCCAGCGGTTTGGAACCGCAAGGCATAGATAAACCACCAGTTTTTGTTGTAAGCGCCTTAAGCAGATCCCGCTGTTCGGAAATAACGGTCTGCAACCCTTGACCTAAGGGCGTGAGAAGCTGAACAAGTTGGGTTAACTGTCCCGTGAGTTGGCGTGACAAGGAAGCTGCAAATGAATCGCTTTCCTCCACACTAGCGTCGCGTGCACTAGTACCAGGACTCCTTAAGCCTGCCTCCATACCCAACCAAAACAAGAGAAATTGCTGCAAAAAAACACACAACTCCACCAGAAGTAAGCAGCCAAGCAGGCAAAGGAAAGCAGAACCGCCAACACACAATTAGGACTATGTTTCTCCAAAATGAGCACGAAAAAGTTTCAAGCAGTGTCAAAAAAGGATTTATTTAACGTACATCCACTCTGGTAACGTTTTCGTTGTTAAAACAACTTCATCAGAATAAAACCAACCTCTCATCACATTCATTTTATATAAAACCGTTTAAATTGGCTAAAATCCTGAAAATAAAGCATCTCTGCCATGGTGCAAATTGAAATATTCATAACCAAAACAATAAATAAAGGAAAAAAATGCAACTACCAGGTCACAATTGAAAGATTTTTGTCTCAGCTGAGAAATTGTCAAAATTTGTATCAAATTACAAAGAAGAATCGGTGAATGAAATGAGTACATTGAAAAACCTGGAAATTAGAATTCAGTGACAAATCAAAGCTACATTAAGTTACAAAAAAAAAAAAAAAAAAGAAAGCTGAAGACAGGCATAAATCATTTTACTTCACCATTCCACCATTCAGACAACACTGGACTTATGGAGATCTGTACTTCAAAAATACATGGAAGCACATTGTACCATTGCAATTAACGTTCCCCTCCCCAGACTGAATACTCATTAGCTATAATGACTCCAGGACAATCATCACCATCTTCTAATTTGCCAAAAGAAAAGGATGGGACATATATGAGTTAGGGGGAGAATAGCTATATGTAGGAGGGGGAAAGTGCTTGTGAGTATTATTTATATAGTATCCTGGATATATACAGGAGCACAGTCAGTTGTCTAATATGCGTTTTTTCAGTGATGGCTTAAATAATTTTAGTTTTTCTGTTTGCCTTAGTGCTAAGAAACTATATGCAGTATAAAATGGAGGAGTTAAGGGAGCTAAGAAACCATATGCAGTATAAAACGAAGTAGTTAAGGGAGCTAAGAAACCATATGCAGTGTAAAATGGAGGAGTTAAGGGAGCTAAGAAACTATATGCAGTGTAACATGGAGGAGTTAAGGGAGCTAAGAAACTATATGCAGTGTAAAATGGAGGAGTTAAGGGAGCTAATGGGATAGAGTTCCAGATTTTTGTAATATGATAGGCCAGATTCATAAAGGTTACCAAAATGTATGCACTAAGTGTAGACTTAGTGTAACCTTTCGGAGTGAACAGTCAGCAAAAGCATTGTGGCAAGGCTGTTCTTGACTTCAGAAAGTGTACACAAAATGAACACATAGTGTATGCTTTGCTGTAATCTTTATGAATCTGGCCTGAGAAGAGTCACCAGCAGAATTATTTGATTTTGAGTCAGAGAGTAGTGCTTTGCTGATGAATCTCAAGGTTCTGGTTGTGCTATAATTTCGCATTGTATCTTGCAGAGATGGGCATTTTTCAGGACAGTATATTATGTGTATAGTGAGTTTTGAGTAGTCAACTGAGTAGTCAATATATGACCCCTCCCATGCTAGTATAAGAATTTATGTCAGTTAGGATTATTTAACGGTATGCAGTTGTGTATCTTTTAAGGGCTATTTTCAGCAAATTTGGCAGTTCTATTGGAGGCAATTTCTAGTTTGCTTTTTACTGTTGACCTGAGATTAATACATGTAGGTGACGCATAAAGTTGGGATGGGGGTAGGTCTGTTTTTGCTATTGATTCCAAAACGTGTACATAGATACATTAAAGAAAGTTAAAAAAGAAAAAAACAGTTAAGAATTATATGGTTTAGAAAATTCTTTTAAAATAAAAAAAAAAAAATGTTAATACCGCATAAAGACCACTACACTAAAATACCTAAAACTTCAACTTATAAATACATGTCATATACCACTGTCTAGCCTATATACACCATCTTGCTTGAGATATACTGTGTCTAATTTATCCACAGGAATCACACATTATATGAGAAAGGAGTTATAGGAATAAAAGACTACAGACACACAAGATATCAGAGAGACTAAGAGTCTTAATGTTAACCGTATTCACCTCCTTAGCCCACAACTAATCATAGATTTTCTGTCAAAGTAAAGTAGGTCACAGGAGGAGGAATGATCATTCTATGTGTTTCTCGTTAAAAACAAGTCACAAGAAAATAGGCGGAGAGGATAAAATATACGTAATCTCTGTTCACCTGAACTGTCCAGGATATTTGATTTCTCTTCTTCTTCGCACAGCTAAAAGTAAAAACTTGTTTTTAACAATTAAAAGGACATGCAGCTATTCACCATTTCCCAGCATTCCAGCATTTTCACTTTACATTTTGAAAATATCATTTATGTTCTTCTGCTTTATGAACTTTATAACTGTTGATAAGCATGTCTACCATAAAATACAGTTTTTTTGTGAAATAACATTTTGAAGCAAAATTGCACGACAGCTGTATGGATGGTGTGTTGAATCCCTCTTTTGATAATATTAAGAACTATTTGAAGCTATATGTCTTTCTTGACCTTAAATATATATTACAAGTATCCTGAAAGTGTTAATTTTGTTTATTTATTTATTTATTTTTTGAAGACCGGCAATGGGAAAATGTTGCTTGATTATACACTTAATATTTCTGAAGACAGATGCATTGTGCAGGGGTTTAGTCTCCTGAGAGTGATACAGGGACTAGAAGAGAAATTGTTATTCTCATGAACATAATTCTGTATGAGATGAATACCCTTAAATAATCCAGTGGATGTGTTTTATCATTTAAATACGTTAATATTTACAAGCCAGACATCAAATACCTCCATCAGACAGACATGTACAATTCCATTGGACAACTCATTCATTGGTGCACTGACAACAAACTAACACTAAATGGTGAGAAAACCAAGGAAATAATCATTGATTTTAGGGAAGAAAATAAGCCACATGCCCCTATCATCATTAATGGTGCCAGCGTGGAGACAGTAAATAGCACCAAATTCCTAGGGTTATATATCTGTCCACAAACACTTTCTACTTTATAAAAACAGCCGAGAAACATCTTCACTTCCTTACAAAACTTCATAGAGCTAACCTTCCCCCACAGGTCCTACTTACCTTCTCAAAGCCACGACTGGGAGCATACTGACAAACAACATCGTTGTCTGCTATGGAAATTGTTCTCAAGCTGATCAGAAGGCACTGGATGAGATCATTAAACAGGCCAAAAAAAATAATTGCCTCCAACCTTCAATCCCTACAGGACATATATTCAAACAGATGCTATGGTAGCTATACCATCTGGCTTAAGGGCTGTTTAAACTCCTGCCAACAAGGAAGTGCTACAAAAGCATTAGATGCAGGACATCAGGATTCCATAATAGCTTCTTCCCAAATGCTATCAGACTGATGAACAACAGACCCATAGTCTAATGCGCTACATGGGTAAAACATTATTTATGTACAATACATCATTGTTATTTACATAACTTTCTACATAGCTTACTTTACACCTCTCTATCTGCATTATGAAAATTGTAAACTGTAAGCTTATGGCATATATTGGTGATGGGTTAGTTTTTTACATGTGTGCCTCTTTATTTGTTTATTTATAGTACTGTTTGTTATATATCCTTATATTTCTACTGAGTGTTATTGTTGTATTTGTATTGTTTCTGTTGTAAAACTTTCAATTTTTTACTGTATTTATTTTATCTTATTTTGATTTCTATTTTTAGTATTTTAAATTATTAATTTAATCTGTCTTCCTTCTGTAAACTGTCGTTCTTATGGTACGAGCCTGAGTATCGAAATTTTATGTAGTGATACTCACTTTTTCCTCTGTGTTAAGTTCGATCTATTGGCCAGCAGTGCTCTTTAACAGAACCAGGCAACCTTGGAATGAGTGTTAATTTCAAAATATGCAAAAACTTCTCCTTTTAATTCTACTTTCCCTGGATCCCCACCAAGCCAAGTTTGATCTATTGGCCTGCAGTGCTCTTTAATAGAACCAGGCAACCTTGGAATGAGTGTTATTTTCAAAATATACAAAAACTTCTCCTTTTAATTCTACTTTCCCTGGATCCCCACCAAGCCAAGTTCAATCTATTGGCCTGCAGTGCTCTTTAACAGAACCAGGCAACATTGGAATGAGTGTTATTTTCAAAATATACAAAAAGTATGTTTTATCCTCCAAACAAAATTAATTGCTAGCCCTTGTTTAATTTCTATTTTTAAGTAAAGCACTCCATCACGGGCGTTAGTTTGCCCCTACACATACTGTACTTCTTAACAGCAGTCTCCCTTTGCAAGCTGTTTCAACTATTTGAAAGCCCTGCTGTTTTTCTAGTATTACTAAACTCTTTCTCCTATAACTTGTGGTCTTTCTAAATCCCACATATTCCTGGTTACAAGTGTTTATTTTATTTCAAAAGAAAGGTATGCAAAACAAGTAAGTCCAAAGTACCTACTGATTTTCTTACTGTTTCAGAACATTAGCTGCCCCCCCCATTCTGTACTTCTAACTGCAATCTGTCTTTAGATGCTGTACTATGTGCATGCTCTGCTGTTTCTCTACTTCTACTAAACCTTTTCTCTTATAAATTCTTGTCTTCCTAATTTCCACATAACTCCTTGGTAAAATTGGCTTATTTTATTTCAATAAGACAGGTATGCAAAACAAGTAAGTCAGAGTACCTACTGCTTTTTCTTATTGTTTCTGTAGACTTGCATATCCGTGAACTCAGGGCCAGCCCTTTTCATCATACTATTGCTATCCACCACTTTTCTGGTCTATTCTGATCTTCCCCCTCCCCACAAGAACAATTGCAGTCTAATCAGGGCCAGCCCTTTTCATTATAACCTACAAACCTACTGATAGTCTTCCTTCATCTGTTGCCTACTACACTCCGCTCACTTCCCCCAATTCCCACACACTCCCCAGGGGTACTACCTTTATTACAAACAGTAACCCCTCCCACCCTTCAACCTATAACATCACCACACCTATACTTCCTCCTACAACTTATCACTACTATCTCTCCTACTCAGCTAATATGTACAAGCACACCATACCTATACTCACTGCATGCACACTTTTTGCATACATCACATCTTACCAAACCTCCACCATTCCTGCACTTAACCACTATCACTGTACCACCACACACACACTGCCACTCATATCCCACCTCTACTCTACTACTCTCTCATCAGGTCAACAACTTTCCCAATACACCCTCTATATAGACTACAGACCACAATACCTAAACTAAAAACAACCCCACAACCTAACATAAACCTACCACCATACCTATTGCCCACAGAACACAATAAAACAACTTCCCTTATAAGCAAGCATATACAAAAATTGATAAAACTAATAATCGCATCCATGCTCAACCTAGCACTCAGTGGAAACATCCATCCTAATCATGGTCCTCTATCTCCAACCCCTCCCCTCATAATCAGACTACAAACCACATCTCCCAAATCACAGCCAATAGAAAGCCAACCAACCTCCTTCTGATAAGCCTAAATATTAGACGTATATGCAACAAGGTGCAAGAATTCATGTCACCATAGACTTCTACTCCCCTGATGTAGTGATCCTTACAAAAACATGGTTAAAACCACACATTACTACTGAGCAAATCCTCCCTACTGGTTACAATATACTAAGAGTAGACTGATTAAACAAAAAGGAGGTGGTATAGCCATAATATTTAAGCAGTATCTAGACATCCAGATCTTAAAGTTAGCAGCTCCCCAAATAGGTAAGGAAGAAATAATATATACCATCCTTAAAATAAACCAAAATAAAACCCTAAACATAATAGGTTGCTACTTCTCACCTGGCCACAACATCCCTCCACTTGAAAACCTCCTCAGCTGGACAACCCACCACCTACCCCAAAAAACTTTAATTCTAGGAAACTTCAACACTGACTGGCAATCCTGCTCTAGCAACCACCCAACCCATCATGTAAAAATCTTCATGGCTTCACCCAACTAGTCCAGTCACCTACTAGGATAAATAACTCCAACAAACACACTACCCTTGATTGGATACTAGTCAATAAGAGCCCCCAGCCATATATAGCAGGCTACTAATCTGACAGCCTCAGTGATCACTCCCCAACCTTCTTACTAAGAAAACACCTTTATAAAGAAAAACCATCATCAACCGCCAAATACACAAAAAAAAATAACTTCAACCCTCTCTCATTCAGCTCATCCCTAAAAGACTGTAACTGCCAACCTCTAAAATACCTCAAACTAGATGATGCAGTTGACTACTTTAATAAAACATTCCTAAGCATCCTTAATTACCACGCCCCCATAAGACGCTCCTGAACTAGAGCCCAACAATCCCCATGGCTACAAAAAAACATAAAGTCTGAAATGAAAAACAGGGATAAAACGTGGGACAACTTGATGCAAAACCAAAACCCCCTCTACTAGACAAAAGTTCCTAGAACTACGCAATAGAACTAAAAAGATTATAAAACAAGACAAAATCCAATACTACCAGTCTGCCCTTAGTTCCTCCCAACATAACCCCAAACAATTCTGTTCCTCAAACTCCATCCTCCACCCAGGTAAAGTAAGTACACCCACTCCTAACTTAACTCACTCCTCCGAAAATATTGCTACCTCTTTCAACAATCACTTCACACAAACCATACTATCACTAGCTAGACAACACAACCCCCCCCATAAACCCACACCATACTATTACTAGCTAGACAACACAACCCCCCATAAACCCTCAACTAGAACTAACAATGTCCCAACTAGCTTCTCTTTCTCTCCTTTTCCTACCTCCAAAATAAAATGACTACTAACTAAACTTAAAACCACCAGATTAGCAGCAGACAACCTCCCAGGTGAATACATTCAACTTGCAGCTGACGCACTAGCCTACCCCGTATCACTCTTGATTAACAGATCTCTGTCAGAAAGTTATGTTCCTACACTATGGAAAGTCTCACACATAATTCCCCTACACAAAGGAGGCCTCTCCACAGATCTAACCAATTACCGCCCCATAGCTATTCTCTTGTCACTCTCCAAAACACTAGAGAGATGCATTCATTCTCAAGTCTCAGATCACCTCCTTGCTAACAACCTCCTCTCCAACACACAACACGGTTTCCGACCTAACCATAGCACCACCACCACCTTACTCTCTTTCTCTAACACTATCCTACAAAATAAAAATGCAGGTTACCTCTCCTCAGCTACCTTCCTAGACCTCTCTAAAGCTTTCAACATGGTCCCACACAAACAACTCATCTCTCTTCTCAATAATCTATCCTTCTCTCAACCAGTCATCAACTGGTTTCAGAGTTACCTATCTGACTGCCAACAAGCAGTTGTTTGGCAGGACAACCTATCCCCCCAACTACCAGTCTCCATAGGAGTTCCCCAAGGGTCCATCCTGGGACCCCTACTCTTCTCGACTTTTATCAATAATCTAGCCTCAGCCACAACACATGGCACACTCATACAATACGCAGATGACTCAACCATCATCTGCACAGCCCACTCCCTACCAGAACTGCAAAAAGTCACACAGGAAGCATTTTCTTCTATTGAAACTTGGTTATCTGATGCCCAACTAATACACAACCCAAACAAAACAAAATTACTAATCTTCCAACCCACCAAACTTACCCTAGACAGCTCTCAGTTTAACATCACAGCAAAAGACAATACCACCATCCATCCTACAAAACACACCAAATTACTAGGAGTAGAAATAGACAATAAACATGACCATTAAAAAGTGCACAAAAAACTAGGAGCATTATATAGAAATCAGCAACTACTTACCAAAGCAGCTAAACTTTTGGTAGCAATTTCTCATCTTATCTCTACCCTACTCAATGCCTCTCCAATATTTACTAACCTTATACAATGTGATCTAAATAAGCTCGAAACCTGCTACAACAAAATCACCAAATTCGCCACAGGGGCTTTCTACCATACTCACTACTGTCTCTCACTAGCAGAACTGGGCTGGCTAGAGCTCCCCCACCTCCTTCAATGGTACCAACTCACACTCACCCACAAACTAATAAACCAACCACTAAAAGTCCCATCTTTCCATAATCTACTCCAACCGTACATAACCACGAGACCACTAAGATCCAGCCACAAAAACCTCCTACAGGTCACAAGAGCCATTAACTCTGCTGGAGAAGCATTATTCTCCTGCACTATAGCCAAACTCTGGAACTCCCTCCCATCCTCAATTACCTCTGTAATTTCTTGCACCCACTTTAAATCCTTACTAAAATCACACTTCAAAAATTGCCAGATATGCCCTTGCACCCCCCCCCCTCTAATACCATCCACTCCCCCCACCCACTACCTCTCTCAGCCCCCTATCAACAACCTACTCTTAGCAAGCTTGGCCACTCATGTTTCCAGCTGCTTACCACACAATACTAACTTCTTGTAGCAACAACTGCTAATGGCTATTATGTACCTCAAAAACAGATTGTATCAATTGTTCACTGATGAATCTCAACTACATTTGTAACCATGTTTAGTATATGTTACCATATTTTAAAATTGTACTATGTTCTACAGCTGTTTTACATCTGTTTTCTTCTTGTCTTGCATCCTTAACTGGACTAATGTCTATATTTAAAGGCTATGTTTTTAACTGTATAATGCAAGTAATACTTAATGTGGAGCTTTTCTCCCCGGGCCTCCACTGAAAACGGATCTGTGTCCAGTCGGACTCTCCCGGTCAACAAATGTAAATAAATAAATAATAAAGTTTACTTTGACTTTGACAGTTCTGAACTGGAAAACATTGAAAGAAGGTTTTCCTTTGTGGCTGTTATGAGTGTCATCTTTCTAAGGAAATAACAAGGGGCTATATTTTTATTTGGAAGAAGTTGCTTTTTGTTTCTGTTCCAGCCTTATTATCATTACTTTATCCCCCCCGACATCCACATAGTTTTGCTCCCCTAATTGACTATCTTCTTCAGAAGGATGATTCATTTCACTTATTAAGGAAGATAATATATGTAGTTCAGTTGGACTGATTCTTGGAACAGTTTGTTCCTGGGAAAATTGCATTCTCATTCTTGGAATAGTTTGTTCCTTGGAAATTTGTATTCAGTGGAGAAGTATGTGCAGCTCTTCTGAAAGAGTCTGCCCCAAATGAATGTTTTGTCTAGCATGTCAAGCTCCGCAACTCCAAAATTAACATTTTTCTCAGGCTTATAGTTATATCACGTTTGCTCATTCCAGTTTTGCTCAAGCATGTTTGACTGAGGTATACGCTATTCATGTTCTATTGCTCAGATTAGAAAGAAATATTCTGTATTTGTGCAGTTTGCAGTTTATTTCACAGATCCAGTTTAATATCCTTCTGGAGCAATGTTAAGAGAGGTTTTCATTGTCCATCCATCATCTTTCCTTATTCAAAATGGAGTGACCTTTAAGAGAGAACTATAAAATTAGAGATTATGGAAGGTAAACTTTTTTAATCATAGTTATTTTATTTTCTTATAATTTGAATAAACCTCACTAAATTTTCTAGCGACACTTCTGTACTTGTGTTGTAATCTGTAAGCAATTGTTCTCAGTAAATTATTAAGTCCCGTACTATACCATTGTATTTATAGTTGCAAAACTTGTAGCTGATCACTGATAAAATACTTCTTTTGTACAACATGGAGGAATGATAACACTAACCCTCTTTAATGCTTATATAAGTGATTATCCTGACTTGTTTGTGCACCAATAATTGTTTGATTAAAAATCCTAAAGCCCTAGTTCATGGGACATTAACAGCTTTTACCCAGTTCTTGAATAAACTTTCATAACAATGCAATGAGTTCTGAACAGCTAAGAAGCTATTCAGATTGGAAATACAAAAATACAATAAATATGTTTGTCACATTGCAAGTGTAATAGTGACAGATGGTAATACACATTGTGCTTTGCTATAGTAAACTACTTTATAGTATGATGATGAATATTATATGCTGAATAATGGTACTGCAATCAACAAAACAGGAAAAAGGCAACACTAACACACAAAGATGCAATGGACACTATGTGGGACAAATGATATAGTGACTGACTTCTATCCCATTAACTTTATAGAGCCAATGATGATGCAAGGTGCACTATACAGGTCTACAAATATGGAGCAGGATGAAGATTAATGCCTTGCCATGCAAACTCCTATATATAATGAAATCTCCAACAGTTGTCTGCCACTAAGCAATTTAATTAAATTTATTGACTGTTCTAATCTTTTCAATGTTTGTGGTAATAAAATGTGAGCACCATCTCTGTATGAGTACACTAAGAGTGAATAGAATATAGAGGATCAACTCAGCAAACAGACTTCTGACATGGAAATCCTATAGCTCTCAGCCACTGTGTGTCCCTGAACTCAGTGTCCTTACCCTATCTCTCCAACCTGCCTGTCCTGTGTAAGGAATTTGGGAACTTGCCCCATCTGAAGACCAAAAATCCTACTTTACCTAATTCTAGGGGGATAAGAATAGTGCAAAACCTCTCCCTGAGCTTCTGTCCCTCAAGGAAACAAGAAAGTACGTTTACCAGAACAATGTGTGTACTTAATTAGACTTGCCTAAACATATATCTGAAAGTAAATTGTAGGTTAGCGTACACTCCCTAGGCAGGACAGCCAGCAGCCAAAAGCCATCTCTTCTCCTACCTACCATACCCTTCCCTCTCACTATCTCTGTATATTTTTCTCCCATTTTTCCCTCCTATTACTTCTTGCCTTGTTAGCCCCTATGAGTAGCCAGGATTGCAATACATCCTATTGATCAGTAGGTGGCACCCTCTACCCTGACTAGTCTCTTTGAACACATATCCTACTATCTTAACTTATAACTCCCAGGCATTCCAGCTTTCCCTACCCTTATCTCTCATGCTGTCCCACTCTATTCCTTTTACTTTACTCTGCTAATTTTGCTACCAACCCTCCCAACCATCTCTCCCAAACTTACCTTAGCAGTCATCACTCTACTGATTGTTCTACTATGGTTTAATCCCTCACTTGGTCTACCCACTCCGTTTGCCCTGTGGGCTCACTCCGCTCCCCTACTCTGCCCCAAATCTCACCCACCCCCAGTACCTCTACATTTACCTCCCTAGACCACACCCTCATTAACATACTCCCTTACATGACCCACCTCCTTAAAGTGATATAACCCATTACCATTTCTGTTAAACACAAACCTAAACAGGTACCTTCCCTGTTCACTAAGCTATAACTACTACCTCATTATGCTACCTTCATCAAGCTCAGCATTCCCAAAGGTGCTTCTCTTAATACTACTCTTACCTTTCCTTTCTATACCTTACTTACTTACATTCTATGAATACCTTTACTGCCTAGGATTTTATAACTCCATAAGGCAAACCTCTATACCAACACTTGAAGTCCCTCTCCGCAATACATTTACAAACAGTACAGCTAACTACCTACCATCTAAGTATCATAGACTGACCCACATTAAATTCTATAGTCTAAGAACTAGGAAATTCCAGGAGTACACAAGTAGGTTCTTAACATTTTCGATAAGAGTACAATTTCACCCCTTAATAGATGGTGATATCCACCCAAACCCTAAACCAACCTTTACCACTACTTCACTGCCCCACACCCCAATTCCTGTTAATTCACAATTGCTAGACAGACCCTCTAACTCACTCTTGATAGCTCATCTTGACATACGAAGCATAAACAACAAAATTGCCTACCTACATGCACTCATGGATGTAAATTCATTTGACATCCTATGGCTTACTTGAACATGGCTCAAGAGCTCAACACAAGACAATGAGATTATTCCACCAGGCTATAATATCCTGAGGCTAGACCATAAAGCTAAGAAGGGTGGGGAGTAGCTATTCTATACAAAAGAGAATTACAGGTGACACCTATAGATTCTCAACCTCCACCTATAAATAAGGCTGAAATCCTTACTTCCAAATTACAACTTAATAAACATAAATCCATCTACATCATCTGTGTTTATCTTCCCCCAGGTAATAACTCCAGCACCCTAGAGGATATCCTCAGTTGGCTATCTAATACTTACCCACAGGAAACCATAGTGCTTGGTGACTTCAATATTAATTGGAAGAGCTGTTCCTCTGAACAACCACCTACTCATATTAACCTATATGGTTTTACCCAAACCATTACATCCCCTACTAGGACCAATAAACTTAATGGTAAGGAAAGCACCTTAGACTGGATTCTTATAAACAGTCACCACCAAACTTATAAAGTAGGAACTCTCCCCAAAGAGGTAAGTGATCATTCACTGACCTTTATAATCAGATATAAAAGTGATATTCCAAACACAACAACCTACGGGACAATAAGGACCAAAAAGAATTTTAACACTGATAGCTTTCAAAATGAACTCTTGGCATGTGATTGGTCACCCCTAAAAACCTACCTCTAGATGAAGCAGTACAACACTTCAATTCAAAATTCTTAACTATTTTAGACTACCACGCCCAACACGTTCAGTTAGAGTCAAGACTAAACCAGCCCCATGACTCTCAAAAACTACCAAACAAAAATCCTCCTTAGAAACACATTATGGGCAAATTGGTGTTCAACTAAAAACCTTATTGATCAATTAAAGTTTAGACAGCTTAGAAATGAAACAAAAAAGCCATATTGTTAGACAAAAATAATTTTTACTTTGAGCTCGACAAACAAACCAAAATAAGCCACAAAGATTTTTGTTTGGCATTAATAAACTCTTACACTTCACGCACTCAGTCACAACTATCCCTTTAGGCTCGGATCACAATAACCCTACTCAAATAGCCAATACCTTTAACACTTTCTTCAAATAGACTATTCAATCTCTTGCTAATCAGCTATCCCCTGATGCATCATCATCATCAAGCACCTCCATCACCAATGCACCCCCTTCATTTCACTTTCAACCTGTTCCTACATCCCTTGTCTGTACACTCTTACATAAGCTTAAACCTACTACCCTCTCTGCAGATCTATTACCTGCAGAATACCTGCAAAAAGCTGCAAAAGCCATATCCTTCCCATTATCCATCCTGATAAACAGAACTATCACAGAAGGAACTATCCCATCAATCTGGAAAATCTCTCACATTATCCCCTTGCATAAGGGAGGCAACTCGAATGAATTATCAAATTTTAGGCCTATAGCCATTTTATCTCCACTGGCTAAGATCATGGAGAAATGCATTCATAAACAGCTGTTAAACCACCTAATAGAAAACAATTTACTAGCCAACTGCCAACATGGTTTTAGACCATTTCATAGCACCACCTCTGCTCTTTTATCATTCACAGATTGCATTTATTAGAATCGTAACAAAGATACATTATCCTCCGCCCTCTTCCTTGACCTTTCAAAAGCCTTCAATATGGTTAACCACTACCTACTCATTAATATACTCAAAACCCTGTCTCTAGACACACTAGCTATTCAATGGTTCCAATCATACTTAGATAAGAGGCAGCAGGCTGTCCTATGGGAAAACAACCTATCAACCCACCTTCCAATAGCCCTTGGGGTCCCTCAAGGCTCCATATTAGGTCCTCTCCTATTTTCTATTTTTATAAACGATCTATGCTCTGTTATACCTCAAGCTACTTGTATCCAATATGCAGATGATTCTACGCTAATATGCACTGCCACCTCACCATCTGTCTTACAGTCCATAACCCAAAATGTGTGTAACATAGTTGAAAAATGGCTTCTACATCATTTCCTCATTCTGAATCCCAAAAAAACAAAATTGCTACAATTCACTCCCACACATCGGGCCTCCCCACTTACTTTTACTGTCACATCAAGTAATAGCATTATTATATCTCCTGATTGTACTACTAAACTTCTTGGGGTTCTTATTGACAACAACCTTACCTTTGATTCTCATATTAATAGTACTATAAAAACAGTTAACAAAAGACTAGGATCTCTATATAAGATTAAATCCTTTTTGTCACCACTAGCCAGGACCACCATTGCCCGTACCCACTTAATCTCTACCCTCCTCTATGCCTCACCTATATATACAAAACTATGTAAAAACATCAACAGACTTGCGATATTCTATAATAACATTGCTAGATTTGCAACTGAATATGCCTTAAGAGCCCACCATTGTGATAATCTTAAACAGCTAGGATGGCTAGAACTGCCAAATATAATACTATTTAATCAATTAACAGTTGCCCACAAGATCATGTGCCAACCTACTAATATACCTATAGTTACTATCACCCCCTATAACAACCTCAAGACCCTAGGCTCAGCAAATAAACCACTTGTACAAATAGGCAAAGCTAATAACTTGGCAGGTGACTCCTTGTTTGCCAACAAAGTTGGAAAAATCTGGAACTCCCTCCCAAGAGACCTATCCACCATTACCTCTATGGCATTATTTAAAACCAAATTGAAGCCATACCTTAAATCACAATGATTATGCCCATGTTCTAACCCAGACAAACTACCCCTAATTTCTCAAGGCATTATTGCCATTTCTGTACAAACTAGTTACTTGTCTGTTAACTTTTAAGAGAGTGTATAACCTAGTTACTTTTTTAAGTCAAATAAAAAGTATTATCTTATTCTATATTGTTAACAAAATATTTGCATGGCTCACCATAGCTGAAATTTATCATGATTCTGTTTACAGAAATGTAACAAAATGCAATGTATAGGATGATTATCTGCACATTCAACTGTATTTCTAAATGTCTTATATTATATATGATAGTGTGTTTATTTTGTTTCTTGGAGCTTTTCTCCCCGGGCCTCCACTGAAAATGGACATATATCCAGTTGGACTAGCCCGGTCAACAAATGTAAAAAAAATAAAAAATATGAGTAATGAATAAGCATAATAAAGGAGGACAAGTTTTAAACTCAAACACATATCTCTTAGGACAACATTCAACTTTCAAATATCATATCCTAAAATAAAGAAAACAAAGAGGAAGTTAATAAAATTGTCATATGATCAGGTGATGGTTCCCCATCTCCACTACAACGTATTTTCATCTCAGTGAAATGGCACTTGAATCTTGAAGGAATGAAATAAACACTTCTGATAAATAGCCATACAAAATCTCTCTAGATGCAAAAATAAGGTGGGATTTTGCATTGTTAAATGGAGTTGCTAGAGATCCAAAGGGAACATATGAGTTTATTGTGTTTCTCATTGTGCAAGAGCTAGAGGCCCATACCTGTGTTGGTCAGTTTCTAGATGGTAAATCAACGAGATGTTGGGTGTTTCAATAGGCTTCCAAGATGGTGATGAGGTATAATCAGAGCTAGGGTACATGGATGTACAGTACAGATTTACAGCACGACTTAGAGGTTGGAGTGCTTATGGAATGATCTGGTCCTGAGACTACCTTTAAGTATTGCAGGACTTGTGCAAGACTATCTGCTGCTAACACACAGCTCAAAAAAAAAAAAAAAAAAAAAAAAAAAACTAAGCTCCATATATTCCTGGTGCATGCACCTTAGCTTTTGCCAACAGACAAGGTGTATATGATTTGTACATCTTCAATTGACATGTATACTTATGGGTATTCTTCAAGTACTTAAAGTATGAATGACAAATGCAGGAATAGGACATTGTCCAACTAGAATTCCCTATAACAGATTGAATGATTCCCATTAATAGATTGAATGAGTGGCACAATCATTAATTAAGAGGCTTTCCAAATTGATTGCTCTGCAAAACTAGAAAAAGTTAATGTTGTTAAGCTTATCTCATGAGGCTCAATCTTGACAGCACTTAAAGGTGATTAAGAAAGGGTTGTTAAGCACACCTAAATGCTGTTAAGATCAGGTCTCATTCTAGGGTCTAAAACCAGTATACCAAAGCCAGCAGTGAAAAATGAGAAAACATGAAACAATTTTAGTATTTGGTAGAATGTCACTCTATAATGCTTACAAACAAAAGCACATTTGAATAAAGTGCTTAACACTTGTCAAAACCATTAGTTCTCCAGAGGGCAGTTACTTTCTATTTGCTGTCTGTATGACAATGCTACATTCTTTATCAACTTTGAATAGGTTTCAAAAACTGGTAAAAACTTTGCACACCTTTATTGTTTTTTTCTGTAAATGGTATTACATGGAGCAGATAAAAGCTTATACACTACAAAGAATTTTGATTGGATCACTGAACGTAACCAATCATTGTATGTTCTTGACATAGATGCTAAGATTCATGGTGAGAGTGGTTTCCTGACAGCCATGTCCTGAGTACATAATAATCCAGTTATGAATGGAAACCTGATCATAATCATCTATAAGAAACCCAGCCAAGCACTATAGGAATTGTTTAGATAAATGTCTTCTGCATTGAATAATGCTGAAATATTTTTCTGTGGATATTTTAGTGTAATTTGTCACAGAAAAAAATAAAACTTTTTTTAATATAGTGAAGTGATTCAGTTATGTTAATGTGAAAACTGTATTTTTCAAAATAGTCTGATATGGTTTTCAAAGCATTTTCATGCCCTATAAATAGAGAAAAAACTGCAAATGTCGCAAATGTGTACTAAAGCTGTACTCTTGAGTAAAAAAATGACAAGATCCGGATCTGTAACTTCAATCAAAAAAATGTTAGGTAGTTTTGCTTCTTACAATGTCAGGAAAGTTCTTCAGAATTCACATTCCTCTATCTGGTCTTTTATTTACTTATTTATTTAGTTGCATAATTCCTTAAAAACTTTTTTCAGTTCAAAGTTAAAAAAAACCATTCCTGTACAATCAGAATTGGTCACTACAGTGCACTGACATCACTGTAGCTTGAGAGGTATGGATTCTTATATTCCGAGTGTAGTCATGTTATAAAAATTTAGATGCCCTGAAATTGTGACATATCTGATTTAGATCCTTGTCTCATTACAACATTTTGGTCAATGTGAACAAATGCTCACTTGTGTTATAAATAACTTACAGAATGCAAGAACTCAAAACTGATGAAAGTAAAAAGTATAAGTTTATTAAGGGAAATGATTGGTAATACAAAACAAAGCTCTAGAATCAGGGGCACAAAAGGAGACTCAGTTACTACAGTACTATACTGGATAAAGGCAAAGGCAGTAAAACTGATGCCATGGTTCCCTGACTCTGTGTTACACAGTGCTTCCCAAAGACTATGCCACACAGTGTGAAAAAGAAATTGGAATACCTCAGTACTAATTTTAAATGATTCTTTAACACCTTGCTTGATTAGGCCCACTGGCATATGCCTATCCAGAAACAGATATCATAGCATTTTGAGTGAAATAAATACATCACTGAGCTGATTAATTCCAGATCATGTAATATGAGAAATAAATGTGCATCATTATAAACAAACTGTAGCATTATCAAAATATACTGTAAATCATAGGTGAACAATACACTTAAATAATTGGCGTGAAAAAACAATCTTGATGTGAATTAGTCACCTTATACCATTTACATACGTGTTTGTCTAATTGTTCAGGTTAAAGGGCTTATCTTAGCAATGCCAGGCCAGAGTGTATCTGTGTTTTGGCAGCTTTGCCCATGAAACAAAGCTGTTGCCTTCCAAATTGATATTTTTTTTTTAGCCAGTAAAATAATTGCAGATTTTCAACCATTCAATGTTTTTCCCACAAAGTTTGGAATGACACATCACTGTAGAAAGATGAATGCTGAAAGATATTCTTGTGATATTCCTAACTTACTGCCTATGGGACTCAGGTAGACAAAGGCATTTTACTGTACAATTTGAAGCATAGGTACCTCATATGTAATTCATTGTACTCTACATATCTCTTAACACCTATTGGTCCTGTATCTGGCACAAGTTGTGCATCACGAGTCACAGAATTTTACACCAGAAAACAGTTCTTATGCCGCTCACAGAACAGTTCCACAAGTTATTATAGAAATACTTGGTTTTGACATTAGGATAATTGTTCAACCACTTTTACAGCTGTACTGCTGCAGAACTCAGATAAAACACTTATACAAAACAGTGGGTAGGATAAACATTAATATAGTCTCTGTTTACATCTCATAAAAATTAACCTTAACTATTTCCAGCTTCATACTATAGCTATACTTTCACAGTATAATCAGATGAGCTGATCAGCACACAGTCCAACAAATCCAGTAATGCAGAAACTTGAGAACTAGCAAGAACCTACATGGGCTGGGGCCAAAGGGGCATTCAGATTCTACACAGAAGCAACATAAATAATGCACCACAGCACTGCTTCAAATTACTGCTCTACTCACCCACAAATAAACCAGCACTAAATAAATGTAAAACCCAGTCACTCTTGAAACTGGCTACATTCCAGAGAGTGAAGGAAACAAACCTAAAAAAGAATACTGCCTACCACACAAAATTACACTGCAAAAACAATTAAACCTTAACTCGTTCATTCCAGTTGACATCTGGAGGTTTGTACTTTTAACTTTCACTGTCTGCTTTCAGAGATTTTTTAACAAAATAAGTTATTTCTTCACATTTCAAACAAGCGTCCATATAATGGAGGCATAAGCATTACTAAAGAAATGTAAATAGTAATCAGCAGAAACAAACGTTTTCAGTGGTAGACTTTATTAGATTCCAGGTCTTAAACTGTATTTTGTAAGTTTTAGTAGATACAATAAATATGATTTTTTAAATATGTTACAAATAGCTTACAATATCTCAGCATTCACTTCCAAGCATGACAAATATCATCTTATGGTGGTGAATCCTGCCAAACAAATTTTCTATATGCTACCCAAAATACATAACTATGAAAAACCTCTGGGTAGACTTATAATGACAGGGCGAGGTTCCTTAATGGAACCTCTATCACAATATTTGACTAAATATTTGAAACCATTGTTGACACATGTTAGAGCACAGATTCAAGACACCACACAATTTTTCATCATCATCATCATCTTCTTTTGGCTGTTCCCATTAGGGGTCGCCACAGCGGATCTTCTGTTTCCATTTCTTCCTGTCCTCTGCATCATGCTCTATCACACCAACTGCCTGCATGTCCTCTCTCACCACATCCATAAACCTTATCTTAGGCCTTCCTCTTTTCCTCTTACCTGGCAGCTCTGTCCTTAGCATCCTTTTCCCAATATGCCCAGCATCCCTCCTGAGCACATGTCCAAACCAATGCAATCTCGTCTCTCTTGCTTTGTCTCCAAACTGTCCAACCTGAGCTGACCCTCTAATATACTGATTCCTAATCCTGTCCATCCTAGTCACACCCAGTGCAAATCTTAACATCTTTAACTCTGCCACATCCAGCTCTGACTCCTGCCTTTTCGTCAATGCCACTGTCTCCAACCCATATAAAATAGCTGGTCTCACTACCCTCTTGTAGACCTTCTCTTTCACTCTTACTGGTACCCGTCTGTCACAAATCACTCCTGAAACTCTTCTCCACCCATTCCACCCTGCCTGTACTCTCTTCTTCACCTCTCTTCCACACTCACGATTACTCTGAACTGTTGATCCCAAGTACTTAAACTCGTCCACCTTTACCAACTCTACTCCCTGCATCCTCACCATTCTTCTACCCTCCCTTACATTTACACACATATATTCTGTTTTAGCCCTGCTGACCTTCATTCCTCTCCTCTCTAAAGCATATCTCCACCTCTCCAGGGTCTTCTCAACCTGGTCCCTTACTCTCAGTACAATATCATAAATAATATACAGTTGGAAAAGGGTTGGTTATTGTGCACCTTAGATGTGAGTGCACTTTACACAAAAATTCCACACTGGACTGGTTTATTAGTGCTTGATTTTTGGCTTTCAAAAATGTCCCTTTATCTGCCTGGATTTAACACATTTGTTTTGTGCTTAACAGAGCACGTGCTCAGTAAAAATGTTTTTTATTTTGACAATGTTTGCTACTTACAACTGAAGGGGACTGCCATGGGAACATCTTTCACTCCCATTTATACGGATCTGTTCATGGGCTATGTTGAACATCATTTAATTTATGACAGTCATAATTTATTTCTTGGGGAGATTGACATTTGGCATCATTAATAAGACGATTGTTGGTTAATATGGTTGTCAGATGAGCATTATATATGTGAGTTCATTGAGTATCTCAATGAAAATAAGTAGGGGATTCAATTTACACTGAATTACCATTGGGAGAGTGTGACTTTTTTAGATGTGGAGGTCAAAATAACAGAAGATGGTACACTTAGTAGTAATGTGTATAGGAAATATCCACAGTTCAATGATTTGTTATACACCTCCAGTTGTTATCCTCCCCATGTTATTAAAAATATTCCAAAGACTCAATTCTTAAGATTAAAAAGAATATGTTCGACTGTGGAGAACTATAATCACCAGGCATGTGATATGGCCCTTAGATTTTATGACAGAGGCTATTGAAAATATGATATTGATTTATCAAGCAAGATGGTCCATGAAGTTAACAGACAACGGACTCTTTCATATAGAAATGAAAATTCAAAATCTGATTCACATCTCTGATTTAGTATGGAATTTGGGGGCAATATCAGACATATTCAAGATATTATACATAAACATTAGGATATTTATATATGGAGGACAGGCTAGATCAGTTTTTGCCACTCAAATGTAGGTTTGGATACAGAAGGGGAAAATACATGGGAGGGGGGTTGGCTCAACCATTACAAAAAGGGTAATCAGGTGTTAAATAATAGTTACCAAACTACATTACAAGGAGGCCCAGTAATGGGTAGTTTTCCATGTGGACACTACAGGTTTTGCAGTGGTCCCTAAACAAAGCTCATTCACTTCCTTTAATTGTCCTAAAGTGTATGATAGGAACATTTTTAGAAATTGTAGTAGTGATTGGGTGACCTATTTAGTAAATTGTACCTGTCCTGCTTTCTATGTCGGGCAGACTTCTCGCCCATTTAAACTTAGAATATTGGAACATATGACTGACATTAAATGTCACAGAAATGCAAATGCTTTATACAAACACCAAGTACTACATCCCTCGTCAGGTGTAGTTTCACAGTTATAGATAGAATATATAAACCAAATACTTCTTTAGAAAATGTACATTATCTTTTGGATTATAAAGAAAGAATGTGGATAATTACACTAGGTGATTTATTTTCTCCAGGACTCAATGAACAATTGGGACTGAATAATTGTGTGGTGAATTAATGGGCTGTCTTATATATATAGTGATTGTGATACTATTTGCTAGATAGCACTGATGAAGGCTTTATGCTGAAACCGGTATGCTTTGTCACCCTTTGGGTGTCAGTAGTTTTGTACATTCATTTATGGATATTCATGCCCACTTAACTTTTTTACATTAAACAGAAAATTCACCCCGGGGATAACTCCAGTGGCTCTACTCAACAGAGGCACTGGGAACTAAGGTCATGTGGCACTATGCCTGGGTAATCCTATGGCAGGGCTTGTAAAAGCCCCAGAGCCATTAGCCTAGTACACACCGATGAACCTATGATCCTACAAGATGCTTGTCACATAGTATGGTTAAAGAACTTATTGCATTATGTGACTTTGCTGCTCATCATGTTATTCTTGCTTTCCACTCCTACAGTGCCATATATTTAGAATATATGCATATGTGTCTATGTGCATATGTGAATGTATTTATATATATATATATATATATATATATATATATATATATATATATACATATTATGTAGTGTCTATATTGAAAATTCAAAAATCACTCATGTTTTACTTCTGAATTAATCTTTTTAAATGTAACAGAATCATCCAATAATAAATAAATCCACTCAGTATACTTGTTATTATCAATTATAACAATTTTTGCACCCTTGTCCACTTGTTTTATTATAATACCTTCCATTCTCATTACAGTTTGTAATGCCTGTCTTTATCCAGCACTAAAATTATAATATTTACTTTTAATTTACTGGCAAAAAGTATATCATAAATATTATTTTTACACATTATAAAAAGCTTGTACTGTGGGTGTATTAATGGGTACAGAGGTACTGCTACATGTCAACTTATAACCAAAATCAGAATTAGATGAAGCATCTTTTTTGTATACAAGTTTTAAATCAAGATTACATACAAACAGTCCTAGCACTACAAAACATTAATTCAAATTACCTTTTGTAGGGGAATAAAGGATAAACCTTCATCAAGTAGGGAAAGCTCTTCATTACTAAATGAACAGTAGACAAATTCAATACAGTAATTCCTCTATCAGTTATTTCTTTTGTAAATGACTGCATATTGTAGGTCCTACCTGTATGAAGGTCTTGGTGCCCATCTGTGTTCTTGGAGTCAATTCTTCTGTAGTTGATATCAATGTCTGGTTCATGTTCCTGGTTTTGCTGTGGCCATGTGGTGTCTGTTGAATATGGAGTGGTAGCTGAAGCTGGAGCCTTTTATTTAAAATATGCTCATTGTTTCCTTGTGTCAGTTGTAATGATTATCTGAAGAAACATTCAAGGAAACATTTAAATTAGCTGTTTAATTTTGTCTAGCTCCATTTGTTTTACTGCTGCCTTCCTGGGGGTTATCAAAACAGTCAAGCTCATTAACAGCTTCTCCATCATGGACTGAAGCAGGGTTTATTCCTGTTCCTGCAATTGTTGCTTAGGAGGCCGTATATTAAGGATTAAATGTGCATTTTGATTTACTTGAGCAGTTTCTTCTATTTTATCACTAGATGTTGCCTCTCTCATAGGTAAATTGCGATACTGCTATTTTTGCCATTGGAAAACATTTCCACTTTAAATAAAACCATGTTTTGCCCTCCCCCACCCTACTACTATATGAGTATATCTACATGATATATATATATATATATATATATATATATATATATATATATATATATATATATATATATGGGTCTACTTCGTAAGAACGAAAGACCACAACACCAAAATCCACAACACCGAGACCAAAAGGACAGGAACACCGAAAAGCACAAAATTCAAAATCCCGATATTACAGGAGTTTAATTTAGCGCTTCTGGTGTTCCGCTGTAGGTAAGTATGTATGTGTAAGTGTATTTGTGAGAGGTATTGCTGTGTGTTGTAAGTGTGTGTTGTGACTGTGGTGTGTGTGTGTGTGAGGGACTGTAATTTTTGGGTGTGAGTTTGCCTTGTGTGTCTGTGAGATCTCGGAGTTAGAGTATTAAAGTAGGGGGGTGTGGGGGGTGCAGGGGTGCTTGCCCCCCTGCATATCTAGTGTAGGGTTGTGTGTTTAGTATTTTGTGGCAGTTGTGTCTGTGTTTGTGTGTGTCTTGCAGTTACGCAGTTTTCGGTGTTCCGGGGTTTTGTGATTCTGGCCTCGGTGTTGTGGGTTTTGGTGTTGTGGTCTTTTGTTCTTACGAAGTAGGCCCATACATATATATATATATATATATATATATATATATATATATATATATATATATATATATATATATATATATATATATATATATAGATTACATATAAGATGTCAAAAGGCAGCTTGTCAAATGGGAAAAAAGCTAGTGTAACTAATCAGAAATAAGCTGATTTAACCTACTGGCTTTTTTTTTTTTTGGTTTGAGATGACAGTGGAGCTGGGTTTGGAGAATCTAACCTTTATTGTGCAATGTTTTAGTTGGTATAAATAATTAGCAAAGTTGTGGGGGTGCCATTGGGCTTGCTTCCCTGCAGGAAAGTATGTCTTCATTGTTTTGTTTTTTTTTTTTAGTTAGAGATTGACACTTAGTGCGGCCACGGTGGTGCAGCAGTTAGCATTGCCACCTCACAGCAAGAGGTTCTCCGGTTCAGTTCTCAGCTGGGGTGCCTTCCGTGTGGAGTCTACATGTCCTCCCTGTGGTTGCGTGGGTTTCCTCTGGGTGCTCCAGTTTCCTCCCACATCCCAACAAGATGTGATAGGTGGATTGGACACTCCAAATTGGCCCTAGGCATGAGAGCGTGCATGTGTGTGCCTTCTCTGGAAGGTTGGGCAACTCGACACAGTAAAACTCCACTGCCAAATCATGAGTGGACAGGTGATCTGCTGTGGCAACCCCTAACTGGGAAAAGCTGAAAGAAGGAGAAAAAGAAGTTAGAAATTGTCACGTAGTGTTTGATCACTTGCTTTCAGTTTGTTACATTTTGAGGCTCGTCATATAGGTAAAAATAATACATATACGTATATTTATTATGGAAACACAAAAGCATCATTGCATATACAGTGAAATAGGCAAATGGATAGATAGGTAAAAAAGCCAGATAGATAGGTAGGCAGACAGCCAGACAGTTATAAAGTAGCAATAGGATCATATCAAGAAGTTAAAACACAAATAGCAAATTAGCAGTGTCAAGGCAACAGGTAGCACATTCACCTTTGGTGCAGAGGACTGTGGATTATATTCCCATACCAGGAAAATCAATTCCTGACACTCTAGAGCAGCATGAGTAGGTTGCTACAGTCCTGAGTTTAGCATTCTTTGCATGAGATGTTAAACTGAGGCCCCAATATTACATGAGCTGGTGGTAGCTCAGGGGGTTGTAATATATCTCATGGCACCTACTGAAAAGAGTAGATGCCCTTTATTTTAAGAAAAAACATATTCAACATTTACAATATTTGCAATAGTTATAATCTTATTCACACAGTTCAATACATTACTTTTTTCAAAAAAAAAAAAAATTCTATTATACTTTCTGCCTTACTATAATTGCACAATTAGTTCTTATCTGACTTCCAGTCAGCCTTCCACAACAGTAATCTATTTTTTAACATTTCTTCCAAGTCCCATTTAACGTAATACATTATTTCTTTAATCCTTTGACTCCAAATAATCAAAATAATATTGTACATTGTTCTAGCCATTTTGTCAACATATTCTTTGTTTTTTTTTTCCTTTATAAAAGCCATATTCAGTCATGTCCATCTTTATGTCATCTGCTCTCTGTATACTATTCAAATAATTTTCTTCTCCTATTTTTTCCACAACTTTATAATTCTATAGCATTTCAAAATACATGCTCTGCACTTTCTACTTCTCAATAATTATTACTTTTTATTTCATTTCTTTTTTTATAAGGCATATTAGCTTTCACTGGCATTTTCTTTATTGCATGTCACCACAAAAAAAAAAAATCTTGACATATCACATCTCTCAATTTTGTCTTTTATTGTTTTAAGTTTGTTTTTTTTTCTAATTCTTTCCATGGATACACAAATAAACATTTCCCCATTACATTTTTATAACATGCTTTTCTTTCTTTTTCCAAATCTTCCATAATTATTTTCCATTTTTTTCTTGATAAGCCCTCATCGCCTCATTTTACCACTTTCATACATTTTGCCATATCCCATTCTTTATTATATTTATGTTTTAATAATTTAGTTAATAAATTCTCATTATTATCCTCTATGAACTTGAGCACTTTTTACAAATTTAAAGATTGGGAATTTATAATAAGGTTAATTAACCTCAGCCCCCCTTCTTCTTTTCCTATGTACAAAAATCCCTTCTTTACAGGGTTCAATCTGGACCTCCATATAAAAGAAAATATAATAGTCAATATTTCTTTCTCATACAATGCTGGCATATTAAACAGACCAGCTAAATATGATAATTTTCCAAAACCACTGAATTCAACAAATACACTTGTTTTGACAATCTAAATGTTCTCCAAAAAACACATTTATTTGATCTTTCTTATAAAATTCTTTCATTAGTAATCTACAAATTCCTGTCTACCAAGCCTAATCCCTAATATTTCTAATCTTCCATATTAAATTAAATTTATTTTATATTACCCTCATATCCAAATCCATTACTTTTCTCTTTATTCAAACTCATACCTATTATTTCTAAACATTTATTTAAGTTTAGTATTAACTCATCCTTCCCAGCTGACTGTCTAGATATTAATATAACATCATCAGCATAAGATAACCTGGCAGGGACTTCAATTTCTTATTTACTTTGTAACAAAAATGGAAGCTGTACCAAAGCATGTCCAATGCAACTTAATAGACTTTATTTGAGTAAGCACGTTCATAAACCCTGTTCACTTCTTCAGACTCTAAAAACTCTTACACATCCAAAACAGTGCTTAAATAAAAATTTAAAAATTGATCAGCCAATAAGATACTTCCAATTAACAATGTCACTCAAACATTTAAAGAAACAGTAACAACAACCTAACAAAGTTAAAATAACAACATAATAAAAACAAAAATACAAAAACATTTGACTATAAAATAAAATCTCATATTGGATGCAGAAGTCAGTGAGTCACAAATACAAATAAAAAACCTTTGCAAACAACTATGTCATGTCCTTTCTATATAAAATTCCTTGCATCTGTTAGTTCATGAGCAATTACAACACTGTACATTATAACAGATGTTAAAATGGCAGAATTAATACTTTCAACCTTCAAAGTAGCAAGTGAGGAACATAAACTAACCCTGTTAACATGAGTCATCATTTGGCACTTTAAAATCACTATTAGACTTTACAGCATTCCATTGGCTTTCCCTTTAACTTAAAGGACTGTATACGAAACATAGCTTTTAAGATGCACTCCATGAATGTAATGAGACATTCCACTATATAATGCTAGTCAATTCCTAAGCTGAAACATGACTTTAGCTGATAAAATAACTCAAAAATGTCAAACAGAAGCTCAGATCTACTACCTAACAGTAAAACTCACATAAAAAGATAAAACATAACACTAGATAAAACTAACCCATTCTAAAAACAAGAACGCTCATACACACATGCCCTATGGCTGCTGATAGTAATAAACTATTAAACTGCAGCTTAAATCTATCAGCTATCCATGAAACTTGCATTCAGAGCACATTTCATGTGAAGAATGGTTAAATCCTATATCCATAAATTCACTGCAAGTGCAGAGTCCACAAGAACAACACAACACTGTCATTAATCGCAGGCCAAACAAACAAATACTACTGCTCTGTTAAGCTTGGCCTTAAATAAATTACCCAGAGTGCTATCTACTTTCAACTTAAAAATATATCACTTTAACTGCTAATACCAAAGCATGTAAACTCAACCTTAAAACTGACAGATATTGCTACAAATAAAATTTGCCCGTCTCACATAATATTACATATCCTACATATTTCATTTCTTGATTCACATTACTTGTAACTGCATTCTGTACTAATGCAAATATTATTCCACTAAAAGGGCATACTTGTCTAATTCCTCTCTTAATGCTAATTTCCACACTTAGCCACCCATTAAACAAATACCTTTATTTTATTATATTTATAAGACATAACACATACATACATTATTTTTACACATACTAGAAGACTTAAATATATCCCATAAAATGTTGTGCTGAAGAGAATCAAATGCTTTAATTACATTACCTACCATAATTAATAATTTATCCTGCCCATCTAATATGTCATCTCCTGATTCTCTAACCACCATTAATAGTTCTGGGGATCCTTTCCCTTTAGTACTCTATAAGGTATCCTGTAAAATATGTAAAAGTTTACCCTTCATCTGTTTTTTGAATAATCTTCATAAAGATATTATAATCCATATTATTCGATACTATTGGTGTCAAATTCAGAATATAATTTCTCTCACCTTTTTTCCATATAAATTTAAATATTTCATTACATAATTCCTTATACGCAAAACCCACAACTAACAGTTCATTTAATACTTCTACAAAACAACTATCTTATACTATTGTCAAATTCTTATACATCTTGTGTTCAATCCCATCTGGTCATGCTGGGGTTTATAAATTTTCTTTCCTTAACATTTTGTTCATTTCTTTTGCTGTTATTTTCTTATCCAAGTCCATTTTAACTTGAATTGATAATGCACTCATCTTCCATATCATCTTTTGTTCTGTCTTCTTATCTCCAAACATTTCTTGAACATAGTCCACTACTATTTTCATAATATTTTTGATCTGATCAAGTACCGAGGTGTGCCCTTGACATAAAGATGACATCAAGAGAGGGGTGTGTCGCCATTGTTGTAAGCACATTGGATCATTGCTAAATCAGTTTGCCCCTAGCTAAGCAAAGCTGGAGGATAGGGGTGTGTTGAACTGGCCATAGCTATGCTTAGCTGAGAGTACACAAGGTAACCGAGTATGCATGTGAATGGAGATGAAAACGCGCGTAAACCCAGTAAATGGGTATGCAAGTCTCGCATTGCAGCTAAAACAGAAAGGATATAGGAAAGAAATAAGGAAATGCTGCAGCAGTGAAATTGGAGTACAACTGACTAATTAACACCTAGGAGCCTACAGTGGGCCACTGACAACAGCTAACAAGGCTGCAAGCAGCTTCCTGCAGATCAGGAAAGGGGAGGGCTGTACTGCAAAGAAAACAGTAAGGTGTCAAAGCAGAACAAAGCTGATTTGCAGTATATCAGCTACAAGGCGCATTTTGCCATGACTGGGTAGGGAAAGTAAAAAACAAGAAAGACGGCAGGTGGATGCATGCATGATAATGGGAGGAGATCGAGGTTTAAAAGTGAATTAAAGGGCAACAGATTAATCAAGGCAAGCAAGCATATCTCCACAGTAAAGGTCCCATACTTGCAGAGTTCATTGCAAAACCCATAATTAAGACACACTGCAGCTGGAATAGCTCATGCACACCCACTGACATCATCAGCATCCATAGCACAATAGTATAAAGTGTGAAAGCACCTCGCACACATTTGTGTATTCCCATACACTCTGTGCCAGTGGTGTATACAGACAGGGAACTTTTAGTATGTACATATTAGGGGCTGCCATAGCTTTGATCCGCCAGCATGTGTTGGAGAGTGAAGGTGGTGTGGAGGATGATGCACACAACCACCACAGGCACTGGAGGAGGAGGAGAGTGTTCAGACCCAGGGTAACCTACCAGAGGCTACATGATCTGGAGATAGTAGAGCATTACAGGGTGGGTGGGGACATCCTACAGCAACTTGTGGAGCTGAGCCGGCCATGCCTCAGAGCCAGAACAAACAGAGGGTAACCCGTCCCAATGGATAATAAGGTATGTGTAAGCCTGTGAATACTAGCTACAGGTACCTTTCAAAGACCAACTGGGGATATCATGGGGATCTCACAGACATCAGCATCCAGGGTACTACACCAGTTCCTGGATGCCATGTTACCACATGTCAATGAGCACATATACTTCCCCCGAATGCAGGAGGAGTTGGTCAGCAATATGTGTCTCTTCCACCATGTGGCAGAATACCCAGAGGTACTGGGTGCAACAGACTGTATGCACATACACATCAAGTCACCAGCCAGTGAGCAGGGTAGGCCCTACATAAACTGTAAGCGACACCCCTCCATCAACTGCCAGCTTGTGTGCAATGCCCAGGGCATTATCATGGATGTGTGTGCTGGCAGCCCTGGAAGCTACCACAACTCCCACATCTGGCATGCCTTACAGCTGTATCAGTTATTTGCCAGGAGGGACATCCCAATTGGCCACCTGGTGGAGGATGCTGGCTATGCACTGCAACCGTGGATGATGACTCCCATCAGAAATGCACACACACACATGCAGGAGTGCCATAATGAGGCACACACACAAACCAGAATCATCATAGAGCATGTGTTTGGGATGCTGAAATCATGGTTCCGTTGTTTGGACATATCTGGTGTAGCCTTGCAGTACTCTCCAGGCACGTATGCCCACACCTTCATAGTATGTGCCATGCTACACAATATGGTCCTGTGAAAACAGCTGCAGCAGGGAAAGAATGGTGAAGGCCCTCACAGCCCACCAACATTACCAAGGGCCCCACAGGCACAGAGGTTCTCAGACCATGAACACCCTGAGACAGCCCCAGTAGGCAGACAGAGGTGTGCCCAGTATGCCCATGCCTTGGCAAAGAGGGAATGTATAGCACATGCACTGACAGTGTAGGCACCTAGGGACTGACACCTTTCTCCACCCGCACACACAGTAAAAATGGATGGCACACACACAAGACTACCTGTAAATTGTCATGTATAGGTAGTCTACTGTGTGCATCCAACATAGGCAGCCCTCAACTATTGCACACACAACTGACATTGGCACAAGGTAAGTCAGCACCTGAACAGTAAATTAAGCTATCAGCATGTGCTGATATTTTATGTATAGATTTATAGGTAGGTACTTGGCCAACTGCCAGAGGCCATTCATGCCCAGCCAAAATGTATCAGCTTTTGCCACCCCATTGATTCATTATCTGTCCCTCTGTGAAGCAGAGCCAATGACGGGATCCCTGGGGTGCATCTACTGTTCCCCATCCACTCTTCAAGGTTTCTCTTGCAGAGTGATAGTGAGGGGCTCTGTATAATGTAGTTAGGGATGTTGTTCCAAAGTATGGGGAGTGTCTGTGACAGGAATCTGTCCCTCCAGCATCTTCCAGTTATTGTTGTGGCAAGGCTCAGCTCATTACATTGTGTGGCTCACTGTGACATGGATTCCCATAGGTGGAGCATAACCATCAAGCCTGAGTTTGACATGGCTGTGTTGGCCAGCAGAGATCATCTCTGGGTAAACAAGATGCCACTGAGTAAAGTAGGAGTTTATTCAGTCTGGCTGCATAGGCCATATGTTGGAGGCCAGTACTCGCCTTGGCATGGTACATTTGTGGACATCCCAGCTGTTGGAAGTGTCTTCTGAGGTACGTCCCAAATGGGTTATTATACCTTATGATGGGACTGATGAGTGATGAGTAAAGGGGCACTATAATCCCAGTATGTCTAAATGGGAATCCTTTAGTAATCAGAGGGCCTATATAGAAGGATGTCCTAACTACTGTGGAGATATGATCATCAAAGGGGAGATTACTATCTACCTTAGTCCCCAGATACCCCATTAGCTCGTCCGTATTAAAGTGGCCACCACTTATGTGTTAATATGTGGGTGCTTAATATTCCACAATGGAATGGCCATGCAGTTAGTGACACTTGGCTGGAGGCCTTGACATTGACACAATGTGATGGTCTCTGTGAGGCCCCATGAGGGATGTCTGTGTCAGCTGGTCTATCAATCATGACTCCCAGTTCACAGTCATTGCCTAACATGGTCTGCTGTAGCGCACCTGTGTTTGCCTGTACATCTAAGAAGTATATGACAAACAGTAGGGCTCCCAGGACTGAGTCATGTAGGACAACAGTCGTGAATGTTCAAGAGTTGGATCTGGAGACCGCTAGTCATACCATGTGGGTTCTGTGTGTAAGCACATTGGCAACCCAACCTGTGATGTATGGGTGTATGTACAGGCTGGTGTGTTTATCAATAATACCTGAGTGGGGCATGATGTCAAAAGCCTTGGCGAGGTCCAGGTAGTATGTGTGAACCACCTCTCCCATCATCTAACGTCTTGGTGACTATATGTATAACGTCTAACAGGTTCAGTAGGCATGAACTGCACTCAACCAAGCTGACCTGGGTTGGATCATGTGTTCGGAGGTTACCAATGTCTTTGTTAACGAGTGCCATGAGGATGTGATCTGTACCATTGCAGACCAGGCTAGTCAGGCTTATGAGGTGGTAGTTACCATGGTCAGTTGTGATTCCACCTTGATGGAGTGGAATAACCATTGCCATGTGCTATTGTATGGGCATGTAGCCTGTGGAGAGGCTGAGGTTGGAAAGCTTAATTAGGTGGGGGTGTCAGGTTGTCTTGCAGTTTGCAAGATGCAGTCTGGGACAACATTTGCCTCCATTGATGCTGTATTCTGCTGTTAGAGAGGGCCATTTCCACCTGTGTGTTTCTGATGTGTGGGATACTGTACCTTTCGAGTAGTGTTGTTGGCTGTTTAGGGGGTGAAGTATGCACTGAATGTATCTGCAAGGATGTTGGTGATATCAGTAGGGTTAGCATATTTTGTGCTATATTTCACCGGCACAGTGCAAATCTGTGTGTCACCACTTAGATCCTTGGCATAGCCAAAGAAGGCTTTGTGGTTATCTTTCAAATCCTTGTGTATTCTCCTGCTGATGTTAGCCTTGGATGATGTCATGAGGAACCTACGTATCATACTAACAGTGGTCACAGATGTCTGCCCTTCGTGGGATTTGCTGTTTGTCTGGAACACTGTCCTACTTCTGTAGTATAGTCTGTTTATTGCAGAGGCCCGCCACACTGGTGTCCTTGTCTAGGAGGAGTGAGTCTTAGTTTACTAGTGATGGCATGATCCATACATCCATGTAGGTGCTTATAGACTGCATTTGTAGATCTGTCTGTATCTTGAGCAGTGTTTCCCCTTAGCCTGGTGGCTGGGAAATCCCCCACCCCTGTCACTAGTAGTGTAAATTTAGCTGTAGGAAAGGTATACACTGTGGTATCCATGAGTGGGGGAGATGCTTGGGTGTGGAAATAGTGAATAGTTCATGGTCAGATCTAACCAGTGACCGGTTAATCTCTGCTGTGGTGCACCTGTTGCCCATGTTGGTGATGACCACTTCTAGTATGTTTCCACCCCTCGTTTGGGAGGTTACCACCTGATACAGGTCATATGAGGTGATAAGTTCCAGGAAGCGCTGGGCCTGGAAGTAAGTACTGAAGTAAGTTTCCCATTTAATGGTATGGTAGTTGACATTGACCAATGCCAGGGTATGCGTTAGGACTATCATGTTATCCACTGTCTCCAGGTAGGTGGAGTGGTTGTCCTGGGTCATGGAGGGTAATCCTTAGCAGGCCACAGTTAACATTGCAGTTGTGGCTGATGTTAGCTGCACATGGATGATCTCAGAGGTATCATGCTGCCCCACTAACCTGGAGGTGTAGGTATCCCTGATGAATATAGATACAACCCCTCCATGTCTGAGTCAGTCCATGTTCTGTGGCTGAGATGTGTGGTATGGGTTGCAGTCTGGTTGTGCTGGTGTGCTTTCAAAAGCTTTAAGACAGATCTCAGTTACTGCACAGTTGTTGATTTTCTCCATCCTGAGGAGTGATGTGAGTGCATGCATGTTGTGATCACAACCCCTGTTGTTGAGTAGCATAACCCTCATTGATTCTGCTAATGTGTTGTTAACAGAGCTGGTATTCACCTTTGAGACTCTCCTAAATAAGGCACCATGGGGGCACCAATAGCCTTGGCCAGTATTCCAAAGCCTAAGGCTGGCACATAGCCTGGTATGGTATTGTTGCATGCATGTTCCCTATCTGTGCTTCTTTTTCTTCTCTCCTGTAGGTAATCTACTGGTAAGCAATAGAAAGCCTTAAACTTATACAAGTCTTCTAGCTTCCAAGATAGGCTTTTGGAGTGACTAAGTATCAGTGTTCTGTGTTCTTGCTGTACTTAACTGTTTCCTGACTACATGGTGATTTCTCACTGTATATTGTAATCTGAAGGTCTGTTTATTCACATATTATGGCTGTGAGGGCCTGCACATTAGAGGTTCACATATTTGCCCAAGGGCAAATAGATGCATAGCTACAGTGTGTTGGCTTTCTCCGCACCATTGATGAAGTAACTGAGCCTTTGTCAAGCATAGCCAATGAAGCAATTCCAGGCAGAGTTGCTGGAAGCTGTTGAAGACTGGGGTTGTGCAGGGTGATAGGGACACTTAGTGATCTAAAGAGGGCATGTTAATGTGACAATTCAACACCATTCAATTTCCCCAACAGGTCTCACAGCTATCAAACTGAACAGGCTCCCCCACGCCCTGGCTGTATGGTTCTGGGACACATGATCCCATGGGTGTATATTCTGTTACCCTTCACACAACAAGGTTTCCCTTGAAGTGTGTCAGTGAGGGGCTATGCCTAATGTAGTTAGGAATGCAATGTATTGTCTCACAGTACATTTGTTAAATGTTGTTATTTCAAGAGTAAGTGAAGCTCAGTGGGTTTGGGAGCCTTTGCCCTTTGCTTAGCCTAGCTTGCACATAGAAATCATCTAAATAGGAAATAGGAGGCAAAAGCAACGTTAATGTCAACAGTGTAATGATTGCAGCATCTGCATAGTATCTGTGCATTCGAGGTCCTGATCCCGATAAAGGCAGGGATGTTTATCATGTGCAAAAGTATACCTTAACCACAGCTTGCATATATAGGTTCATAGATTAGTACTAGGCTAACTGCCCTTGTGAGCCAGTTTAAGCCTAGCCAATTATCCCTTTTGAGACTAAAACCCTGCACCTTGTGTTTGTAAGGCAAACACCTTAACCATTAGGCCACCTTCCCAACCTAAAACACCTCTGTCAGTCTCAAACCCCAGACCTTGGACACACTAGACTGCATGAAGTACAACTAAGCCACAGTAGATATGCAAGGGTTGCTCCTCTTCAAGGAGATCACACACACATTTGTCAAGTGCAGGATTCAAACCCCTACCTAACTGGTTTATGATACTACAGGAGTACACATTTACATGACGTGCTATACACATTACTTATATATAGGTAGTAATCATCTGTATAATAATAAACATTTGAAACACCCATATAAACCCATGTGTGCTGGAGAGTACAGTCAATAGAGAATGTAATGTTATGTCAGCACATAGTGAGATGTTGCTTCACTGACATGTATATATCCTGAGTAGTTAGCGGATGTGGTCGTGTTTGTGTCCACAGGTTATACGTTACAAAGTTTGATTAACTGTGTTTAACCGCTTATATAATGTCACACAAACACTTTTAAACATGCTTACAACTGCTTAAATGAGCCTTATTCTTTAGTAAAAACATTTATAAAGCATTGCAGGTGTTAAACACTGTACCATGCACACTATAGTCATGGGAACTTACCACTAAGCCATCTGAGGTATACACATGCTTCGCAGTCTTGAGACTACACCTTATACCATATGCATTCCACTGTAATGATCACAAATGGGACAGTCACTTTGTGTACATATGTACAGTACATTGTAATGTACTGTACTAACACATTCCAGTCTACAAATGTATTACTGTTACAAATTAATATGAAATATATATATATATATATATATATATATATATATATATATATATATATATATACATTTCAGAAATGTCTGCTTATAAATATATAACTATATATATATATATATATATATATATATATATATATATATATATATATATATATTATACAATTACATCAATAGCCATATATATATAAACATCTATGAACACACTTCGTGACACAGAAGCACTCCAAAGGAATTGGAGTGTACACAAAACACATGCAGCTCTGGTATTATAACTATTATAATTAATCTAATTCACCATGGAAGGGATGGTTGTTGTGTATGTGAAGACTGGGGTGGGGGAGGAATGATGAGTAATGAAATCATGCATCAAGGTGAGCCTGGGTCGGATGTTCAATAAGTGAACGGGAGGGGTATACATGGAGTATGGGGACAATATAAAAAAGGACACAAAACAAGAACTTTTCTCATTCATAATACACCCTGTCATGTCACATTGCAATACCTAATTTCACAAACATATGAACATTAAGATGTATCAGAGATATGTACACCAACTGACTGTCACATTTGTTTTCAGTGGTGAGGAATGCATGTTGTAAAATGTATATTCTAAACACCATAACATTTGTACATATCTCAGTCAGATTCCTTAGTGGTTATATCAATGACTGTGGTGTTCATGGTCCCGGGTTCAAGGCCTGCAAGGGCTGCTGAGTTGTTTTGAGGGACCAAATAGGGGCTGTTGGATGCAGGTGGATTAAAGCACTCTTAAGCAGTTGTAAGCGGGTTTCCACGGTTTGCACGACAGTAAGCGGCACTGAAACACGGTAAATGGAGAAACGCTTGACAGGTTTCACCTTTGCTTAACATCGCACAGACCACAGGCAAACCTGCTAACAACCGTTTAAATGTGCATTATTCACACTTTTCCTACCAGTGCCTACGCTGAGAAGTAAATTAATAACATCTTACAGGATTAGAACATGCAACCATCTACTCCATCTTCAGTGTAGCCTAATAGTAAGCTGCCTGGGATGTACCTATCCCAGTTGTGTATGCAGACAGGTTAAAACACAAAAGGGAGGAATGTGTTGAAATAGGAAAACACACCATGTACCCAATGAAAGGTGTATGCTCATATATATATATATATATATATATATATATATATATATATATATATATATATATATATATATATATATATATATATATATATATATATATATATATATATGTATGGAGAGAGAGAGAGAGAGAGAGAGATACATAGAGACATGTAGATATATACAGGTCTACATATATATGTAGATATATAGTTAGGTTAAAAAAATGTATGCAATAATATGTATATATATATATATATATATATATATATATATATATATTATATATATGCATACACAGATACACACACACACATATATATATATATATATATATATATTATATATATACATACACAGATACACACACACACACACACACACATACATATATATATATATATATATATATATATATATATATATATATATATATATATATATATATATATATATAAAAATATATACATATACACATACATACATGTGTGTAGACAGCATCTGATGTGTTCATATCTGAGTATAACATGGACCATAGCAATCACACATTCCGCCCTCCCCCAAACAATATGAACATAACATATGAAGAGTATAAGCCAATACACTATTATACATATGTTCTATGGACACAGTCACCAACACAACTGCAATGACTACAAATATCCATGACAGAAATACACAGCTTTCATTTTGCAAAACTTTATTACATTCTGATGTACTGCCAAAAGGATTCAAGGACTAACAGCGCCTGCATGCTATACAGGAAGCATTTAACAGTGCCTTAATGAATCAGCCTGCAATTACCATAGTATTAATCCACTAAGGGACAGTTGTTCTCATAGAGAAAGAACACCCGCACACATATAGACATCATATAAAAGGGGTTCCTACACACCTGCATGTGCTATGTACACCCACCAACATCTACCCCAGTACTAAAATTATTACATCAATACATACTGTCATACCATAACCAATTATTCAACTACTGTACAACATCTGCTGAAACCTTAACATACCTGGACACAGGCACACTAACATGGCCTTATGTGAAATAGTTGCTGCTATACAATTGAACAGCTGCTAATGTAACAGGGTTTGTATGAACTAATCTCATTTCAGTGGGTTGAAAGGTTAGTACACCAGGAAGTGTTACCGAGTAATGATTATCAGCACAGTATGATACACAATAACACCAAACTAAATATGTCTGGTAAGCACACTGTAAACCCCCCTAACATTATATGCATAGCTATGCAGTCTTGAGCTGGTCAAACAACCTATGAAACATATGCAGAAGTATTAGGTACAGACAAACCCTGCACGAGTAGCAATGTTCAGAAATATAACAGCAGTACTCACATTTAGACCAAATCCTATAGGCTTTACACACAATATATTACTGTTCATCTCCATACAGTTGTTGCAATAGATTCCAAACAACGTTTCCAGGCTGTCTTCCTTACAAGTAAGGCAAAGGGACAACGCACAAGTGGAGTACTCAGTTATACTCCACTGTTGCCATGGTATTGGCTAAGGCAGTAGCAGCACAGCTGATGTGCATGTAATTAGCTACTTAGGAACACCAATTGGTTATCGGGATAGCACATATTACTGATCTGTAACTATAAAAGGTTGCCTTGTCACACATTCAAACCATCTTTATCTACCTGTAGGACAGTACAAAACACTGAAAGACGAACTGAAAATGAGTATTATACTATTCAATAACACCTCCAATTACTAAGAAGGTATGTATAACATGTAGTATGTCTGTGTATGTAGTACCTGTTCTGTAATAATTACAGTGTAATCAATGCATATAGTGGAAATAGCTATCTTGTAACAATGTATTGTTGAGCAGTAGTAATGTTTGTAGTATTCTATGTGTGTACTGCTGTAGATCACAAGGTAAACTCCACATACACCACAAGGTATGATATGGCCTGGGAACTCACCAATTCGCTTCCAGCCACTGTCAGTGTCAGGATTGGTCCAACAAGTATGTGCTATAACAGGGGATAGTATATGTCCATATATTGTAACAGTCAACATATGTATGGGTGTATAAGTAAGATGAACATGTCAAAGGTGGGCTTACCGTGCAAATATGGTGTGCACTGTGGGATATTGTGCCAATAGCTGTGTAATGTACAGTATTTTAGGTAGATCTGTATTCCATTCTACATAGCAGTTCTGTTATGTTATACAAACAGTAGTTATGTCTATTGGTAATTACAATACTCAATAACAGGATATATATAATTTGTATTCATCTGACAGTTTAGCAGCATGATAGCAAAGATAATTGGAAGAGCTAGGTTACTATTCATGCACATAACACATGTAATATCCACCTCTCTAGTATCGTTTGCAAGCAATAACAGCTATGCATGTGTACATGTTATGCAGATGTGTAGTGACGCTTGTTACAGGGCTGGTCCGCTTTAGTATCGTTTGCAAGCAATAAGAGCTGTGCATGTGTACATGTTATGCAAATGTGTAGTGACCCTTGTTACAGGGCTGGACCAAATAGCTATGTGCACACCTACATAGAGTGGATATTGAGAGTAGAGACACACTGGTTGAACTACCAGGTTTGTGTAGCCTAACCTCTCATTGCCAACCTAACAGCCGCTTGCACATACTGTATGTAAGGTAGTGCACAGTACTGCTAAGGAAACAGGTTGCATATCATCTTTAACTCCAGTGTAACATCTGCAGTAGGAGTGTAAGATGTAGGAGACTGCTGCCCATGTGTAATAGCTGCTTCATAGGTGATGGCTCACACTATCTGATTATATCCTGATCATGTTGATAGTGGCATCAGAGTGTATTGATACATGACTCTCTTTGGAGAGTGGGTGTCTGTGCCTAACAGAGCTCATGGTCTTGGTGGATATGTGAGTATATACCCAGAGAACGAAACAGACCTGTAGACACTTGCATCATCTGTAATCAACTAACAGGATGTCATGTGCTCCTCAGAGGGGGATTCCTGCTAAAGGTAGCTACAATGTTTCTGTAATAGCCAGTGTTGTCACGTCCATAACACAAATATTTATATGTGAGCATTAATGTCTAAAACATCTTCATAAGCAATAAGTAAACTAAATACGGTACCTGGTACTTGTAGTACTGAATGCTCATATAGGCATGTCCACTAGTCAGCTACTGTTTTTTACTAATGTCAGCTTTGTGTATGTGGCCATCCTGGGGGAATGTAATCTCTATGCCATGTACACTGCCAAACCCACCGAACACCATGCCTCACACATTGTTTGGGATGCAGGTACAGAGGTAAGCTGGAAGGCAGCCCAGTCTACAGCCATGACTGGACTAGACAGTCATGAGGTGTAGGTTAACACATGCATCTCATCATCACAACCAGCACATACCCTTACCAGAACACAGAAAGGACACCCACACACACTACCAGAAATCACACACATTCACAGACGCTTCTAAGTATCTGGCCAAACCATTGACCTCCCAAGCTGGAAGAGACAGACAACGAAATACACAAACTGTATGACATAGTTTGCATAATTGTGCCACACCTCAGAACTTGTGGCTGGAAACATGCCCAGCAGTAATCATTTGTGAATGCAAACTCTAGCACTATGTTACACACCGACCTATACGAGGGCATACATACTGTCAGCTGCCTGTCTGCCATGATTAGCCACATACCCATACACTCAGACCACCTTTTGAACTATACACGTGGCTCTGGCATACTCCATGTTGTTGTGCAGGACCTGTGATGCAGTAGCCTGGACTGCATGGAAAAACATGTAGGAATTGGCAGGTCTTGTAGCTCATGCAGGTATGTCCCAAGGCCTGGTTAGCATTCTGCCATTGACCAGAATGATACTGCAGTACAGGGACAAAAGGATTGTATTTCACAATTGTCTAGTGTAGTGATGCAAGTCAAAGGGTATCCAGTATCTGTCTGCCTGGGATAACATGGTTGACAGACCACAATGCTTTGCCAGACAGGGCCTGCACCTGTCACCCCTGGGAATCTGGATACTGCTTAGGCTCATGCTTCCCCTATAGTGCCTTCAGCATGCACAGTTCAAGTGAAGGTCCACTGCTGTTACAGGGACAGCCAAGCAATACACTGCGGGTCTCGCCACACAATGATACATGTCAGAAACACTATATGGACACACATATGTCAATCCCTAACATGGAGAACATATCTGTGCAGTGGCTGAGACATGTTTCAATGCTCCAGAGAGCACACCTGCATGACCATGTTATAACACATACCTTACCTCTTGCCCATTATCCTTTATTGGAACACATGGGCTGTAGGTGTGTCCATATTCCTGAAGAATATGTACACCCCCACGCTAGTTGCACTTGCATAACTTCAGATGCATTATGCTGAGCAACTACCTTTGTGCCAAAGTGGAATTCAAATTGCACCTTGCGACAGATCACCCACCATGCAGCGGATTTCCCAACTGTCATAATGTGCTGTAATGGGGAAGATTAGGTCTGAGACTGAAAACCATAACAATGGCTACTCTCAACTATTCCATTATTAACTGGGAATACTCCTCATGTACCAACACCTGCGCTCAACGCATGTTGGATTCCATCAACCCCAATGACCTGGATCACAGTAGTCACACAAACAGGGCTAACAGTATGCTACGCATAGTCTCCAATGCCAATATTAGGTTTCCTAAGAGCAGAGTGGTGACTGTCATGGCACCCATGCAGATGGACAATGCATGTGCAAATGCTGAATCCTACACAAATGAACCTTAAGCAGGCACATATGTGCAGTGATTGTGCCATTGAAACAGAACCAGGATTCAACCAAACACAAACAAGAAGGCAAACTAGTGGTACCATGCTTTAAACTGTACCACAGATGGTAGTAACTGTTGCAAGAGTGAACACATATGAATGTAGGTGATCCCTGGTCAGCCTCAGTAAGATGCAGATACACCATATAAAACCACACAAAGCTACTGTGAAACTAATCAGCCACATATTATGAGGCCAAGCACAGAGCATTCTATAGCTGTGTCATTAATCGTAATGGCAATGACAAGACCTGCCATGCTGCACAGCGCTATGGCATGGGAAGTACTGCACCTACAGAAATAGCACCTGTTCATGCTGATAGGGTCTTGGAGAACCTAAGCCCACTCCCACCCCCCCAACAGGTACACTTAGTAATATATCCATGTACACTATAGGGCCCCTGTAATAATAACTATGCAGGTACAAGCTGCACTCTCTAAAGCCATACATACAGCTTTCATGGGAACTGTCAACATCCCAGGGTGTATCCTACACAAATGTAAGAACAATCAGCTATACACATACACATCATGTTCAGTCATAGCTCCATGTCAGGCTGTGTACACGCCAAGTGGTGCACAGCAACAGTTATCACACCCTACAAAGGGGGAGACACCATTGATAATGAGAAATAGTGCACAATTACCCTGATGAGTTTGGTCTGTAAGGCCATGAACCATGATCAACATATTTGATGTACTCAGTACAGATGTAGATGACAGTAGGGTTGATTCACTCTGCATATCACGACCTTGCCAGATTGTAGGACACCATCACCCATACTTTGTTCCAGCTACGCTCAGTAAACTAGGTGTATATTCCTATGTCACAGGAGTGGTTGGCAACTGGGCTGCTGGCAGAACCAACACTACAGTAGGTGTCTGACTAATACACGCACATCAATCCAGTGCCAGCCACAGTAATACAGGGTACATTCCTGGTACTCCTCCTCTTTGTTATCTATACCACACAGACTAACACAGAATGCATCAGCCTATTGATGATTGCAAATGACTATGAACTAGGAGCAATAGTTTACTGAATGTGTGCTGCGTTCAACATACAGAAAGGCCTTTGTGTGTCAGATGTGTGTTGTGTGATGTATGGCCACAGTCTGACAGCTAAGTATTGCATTGTCATCTCCTATGTTAAAAACCCTGTACCCATGAACTGCCACCTTGGCAGCGGTCAGTATAATGACAACTGTGTGTATGGGATGCAGCTGGACAGTAGTCTTTCCTTTGATAGTTACTTCACCACACCAGTCAGGTAGTCATATGTGGCACCCTTAATCATGACAGGGTGCCATCCAGGAATATAGAGATAATTGCTCAGTCATACTCAACACTCATGTGACCCATAATAAGTCACATATTTACTTTAAGGGTTATTGCCCATGTGTAGATGGCCTACACTGCCCTTCCCAAACCCTAGCTGCACTATGTAGCATGCAGCCTAACCTGAATAAAGCCATGTCCAACCCAGAGGCGATGGACATGCTACACTTAACACATCCTGATCCCAAATAAACACATACTTCATGGACATCCACCTTTCTAGTACAAGTATCACAACATGCCTGACAAATCTCTGTCCCAAACACTTAACATACTCTTACCATACTATGCATCCCTGTCCAGCAAAGCTGCACATCGCCCCTCTCTGTAACATAGTGTGATGACCGCATGCCAAATATATCAGTAACCCCGTGGATCAATTCTGTGGCACTGCTTGAACTGGCCACTGAAACTTATATGACTGTTGCCTACAGCTAGGTAACCTGTCTGCCTAGGCTCATGAATGGTCCAGGACATATAGCCTACTAGATCACTATGACCATAAATGCTATAGTTGATATCCAACCCTGCAAATACCATCAGGCTAGCTATTGTCCCATGTGTTACACGTGTGCAACACAGGCAATACATGGCAGGATGCTATACAGCTGTACAGTACCATGTAGATGTATATGGCAAAATGCATACATGTTTGCAAGCCTGCAGGGTCACAGGTCATGTCCCTAATGGCTATTATGACTATATATGTGACATATACACAGCATTAAGGTCAATTGCATTAATGTGAACACATCCAGGCATGTGCTGATAGGTAAAGACACCAGTACAGGCAAACAGACATGCCCACATCAAGACATCAAGACAACATCCACAGGGAATATGAGCAATGTCATCACATGACACACACATATATGGTGATAACATCACATCATCAGTAAGTGGCAAGTGTGTGAGTTATACATGGCAATGGTGATAGTGTCATGTAGATTTGCAAAGACTTATTTGTAATCTTAATAAATGTGATACACATGTATGTTCAGCTATCCTTCTGTACTTCTCTGTGAGTTACTGTGACCTGTCTCTATCATTATGTCTTCCAGGTATGCCATGTAGCAGGCTGCCAGCATGCACCCACTTGAAGGATGAGGTCCTTGTCCCATACCTCCTCGACAACCATACAACACTCATCAGCCATGCGCCAAAGGATGCACAGCAGTGGGATACCCTGTGGGAGGAACTCCAAATTAGGGTAAATGATGCTGGTGGTCACAATCACACCTATCAGCAGGTGTAACAACACTGCACTGACCTCATAAGACAGGTGAAACAGCTTGCTAATGCAATGGCCAGGGAACAAGGTGCAACAGGTGGGGGGGGGCACTCACCCAGCTCCCACTCACACCCACCGAGAAGCTACTGGCCAACCTGGGGACACCTGCAGACCTCCATCCACAAGCTTTAGCTGGTATTGTGGCGGTGGGTGTCTCTCAACCACCAAGCCTGGAGTTGCCTGGTAAGTCCATACTGCACATATAACACAACTATATTTCACATAGTTACATGTGTTACTGTACAATATGTAAGGTAACATCATATGCAAGGAATGTATGCACACATGCCACATACTATAGTCTACTACTTTGTGTATGCGCAGATGTGCATACTCCATAGTATAGTGTATTGTACTTGCGTATGTGCTAACATGGACATTGAACCTTGTAGCTATCACACAGGTGTGGGATAATGATCTTACTGCTGTGACACTCCTGTTTAGGTACCTCTGGCATTTTGCAGTGACAGCAGCCTGTGTCAGATGAGATTGTTATTATTTACCAGGCTTGATAATGCACAGATCATATTAATTGCATGCTACCTGCCATAACACACGTACACATAATGTATGGTGGTCCTGTTAATAGACACTGGTCAGACCTGCAATGCATCACAGTGGTTACCCATGTGAAACAATTGAACACTATATGAAACACCTACACTAGACCTTCCAAACTGTCATTGCCAGATGTGTGGACAACTGTGAATACAATGGTGGAGGTGTGTTTCACTGTAGGGACAGGTACTACATATCAGCGTTACACATGTTGGGAATTCAAACAGTACTGTACAGAGAGCATATGTGTGCACACACTCTAAATGTGTTGTAGCTGGAGTATGACCGGCCCACAGGATACACCCTTGTGGATTATATCCTTGCTATGAATGTCACACAATGTCATGTGCTATCTGACATGTCCATGACATTTAGTGGGCTGAATGCAACACTGCTCAACTATACTGCAAAACATGATATCTCATATCTCATACATACCACCCTTTGTCTGCATAACCCTGTCCTCAGTGGAGCATATGACATCTATTGGTGTATGTCATATGGGATAACACTTATATGTGAAATAAGATGGTCATCACAACCATTGGAAAGAACATGTGTACACATGGCCATGGAGGATGGCTAGAGACATGAATCAACACACACAGTAGAAGTGATGTACATGTGTGTACACACTGTTGTACATTGGCGTGACACAATACAACTATGGCCTTTGTGTAATGGTGATATTGCAGATGTGAAACACTAAACATCATACAGGCCTGTGCGCAGCTTGTGTAGGCATAACATGAAGCCATCACATAACATGTCTTGAACATCTTGAGTGTGTCACAACATGAAAGCATTCATCTATTCAGTATCCAAATACGCACATGTGGTTCACAACATACACATACAACCACATCACACCACAGATACAGTACATTCATCTTGCTGGTGTCAGATATCAC
>NC_056732.1:751003973-751133973 GCF_019279795.1 Protopterus annectens | reverse complement strand
ATCATAGGCCCTAACACACACACACACATGATGTCATCCAATGGCGCAGACTATTATCACACTGTGCATATGATGCCTGTACCACATCCCTGTCATCCACACCATCAGTGCAGGAACATGCTCATATAGTCTGATGCACAGGGTGAACATACTAGGTAGACAACTGTAGATTAATATTGTTGAGTAGTGTTGACAGGCAGCAGACATGCCATGTATTACAGTTTTAGAATGCATTTTGTATGTTTGACAGTATGTATCATGTGTAACAACACTAACAGCATGTTTATCTTGAAGTTCTGCCTTCCTTTGTCAGGTGTAGTTGCATGTGCTGGCGGATGTCGGTGTTTGCGATTAGTGTCCCATATGTACATGTTGACTACTCACAGGTCTGTATGACAATACTCGCATGCACTTTGTAGCATCCACATCACAGTTATAACCTCCCATGTTTCAAATATGTTTACTGTTCTAATGATCCAAGAGCATGATAGCTGTGTAGTAAGCTACTGTGTTCAGAGCCGTCACATCCATACTGGGTGACATCACAGGTATAGTTGCCTGGAGCGGAGAGGAGGTAAAAGAGTGGTATGGTGGATGACAAAGGTAAAGCCAGTGGAAATAGTGGCTTCTCATTGGGAAGCAGTAATACCCATTGCCATGATAGCATACAAGCACAGACACACCCACACACTCAGGGATACACAGACACAGTGACACACACTCTGCCACACACACACAGTTGCCAGTGTTTGGATGAGAACCCCTGCCTATGTGTATTTCATTCATTATAGTACTACGCAATTACAAGCCGCACCACAGAGATTACACACGTACACGTAGTCGGAATGGCCTAAGATCGAGGACATCGACAAGGATACTACAGTGCAGTGAGTGTATGTGGGGACGGGGATCCATCAGTAGGCTATGTAACAACAGGTCACACCCCAGGATGTACATGTTAACAAGCAGTTAGAATGCCCATCTAAGATTGATGATATTAACAGGGATACTAGATTGCATTGAGTGTATGGGGAGAGGGGGCATTAACATTTCACTATGGTAAAATACTAGTAAAAATGTATGACTCACTATTAAAGTAGCGGTAGGTAAATCACAAACATGCAGAGAAAAACAAACCGCTACTCCACGGCTGAACATTCAAAAATGTATGAGTAAAAAGTTCCAAGGTACTAAACTCTTGGTAAAAATTTCTTTTATTAAAATGAAATTAGTTCAACGATATTACTAAAGTTCACGTGGTGAACAATCAGCACAAGCCTTCTGCCATCAGTAATGCGTATACCATAAATTCAAAATAGTACACAAATCCTTCAGTGCTATTGAGTTCTCTCAATGGCTTCCTCAGATATTCCTCATGAAAGACTCAGCATTCAATGGCCAAAGCCACTCTTTCAAAGTCAATTACCAAACTCCTTGATCAGGTAGGTAGAGAAAGGTGAAATTGTTAGTATACTGGAGTACTACTAAATTGCTCAATGATGCCTCGGACGCTTGACATGAAAAGAAACTTTCAGTATGATGCTCACACAGACCCTCCGGAACTAGTGAGTTGCTCAATAGTGTCCTCAAATAATCCTGGCAAAAAGCTCAGTGTTCAACGGCCAAAGCCGCTCTTTCAAATTCAGTTACCAAAATCCTTGAACAGGTAGGTAAAGAAAGTAAAGTTGCCAATACACTTCAATACTGCTAGAGCACTCAATGGCACATCAAATGCTTGACATAAAGAAAACTTGTAACGCGGTACAAATAAAATCTATTGTTGCAAATTGAGCAAAAAAAATTCACTGAAAACGAAAACAGATACAATGTCCCAAACTATCACTTGATAAGCGCATTTGGTAAAACCTTCTTCAGATCATAGTAATCAGGGACTCCATTGCTTATGTTTATACAAAACCTGTAACCAATACAAGTTGAGAATGCAGACTTCACCTCCTTCATGAATAATCATGTCCATTTAAAGCAAAGATTTGAGTGACACACCTCCTATTTAGCCAATAGTTGGCCTCCTAGCCTTCAGGACTGATTTCAAAGGGATGACTGCATTCAGCCCAGTAGGGCAATCTGCTCATAGATTCACTATCCATTTTGTCTCACACAACTCACTTTTATTACTAATATCACCTCTTCTATTACCTTCAAATATTCTCTCAATTACTTTAAACACAAAACTGTGAGTAGGAAATCCAGAGACATGCACCACTAGTGCATTATGAACATCCCCTCTATGAATGTCACCCAGATGTCATAATAATCTCTTTTTAAATACTTGGTTGGTCTTGCCAACATAGAATGATGCACAATCCTTACAAGTAGCTAGGTAAACAACATTTCTGGAAGCACATGTAGCCTTACAATTAAAGATAAAATCCTTGTCCATGTCTGGATGTCTAAATACATTACTGCTATCAGTGTAGCCACAGGCAGAACAATTTCTGCATTGGAATGTACCTTTGCGTCCTACTGTTACTGACTTAGGGAATCCATCCTTCATACATAAAAGCCGCGTGATGTTCTTCTTATTCTTATAACTGAAGTGTGGATTATCACCTACTATAGTTCGAAGTTTGGGATCTTGCGTCAAAATTGGCCAAAACTTATTGACAATATCCCTAATTTGTATGTTGTCAGTACTGTAAGTAATCATTAATCACATAGGTTAATTACCTTCTTTCATCTCAGCCAAAGCTGCACCAGAATACTGTGGTCGATTTCTATTAGGCTTGTTGGTATTAAAATTGGTATCTTTTTCAGAATAACCTTGTGCCTGCAAGCATTCCTGTAAATCAGCCATTTCTCGCTGAATAGTTGATTCCCATGTACATCTCCTGGTAATTCTAGAAATCTCATTCTTCATTATATTATTCGTCACATGCCTCGGATGCATGCTATTCCTATGGAGATAATGGTTTCTCTAGGTGGATTTTCTATAAAATGATGCCTCCATTGTTCCTTCTCTATTTATCAAAACTCTTAGATCCAAAAAACTAACTGATTCATGTGAAAATTGGCTTGTAAGTCTCAAAAAAGAAGTTGTTTCATTCAAATACTGCAGGAACAATAGGAACTGGGCTTCATCTCCGCCCAAAGCAGGAAAAGGTTATCCACAAAGCGACCATAGAATTTCACATGTTGAAACCAGGGATAAGTATTACTTAGAATATGCCTGCTTTCCCAATCTGACAGGACAATGTTTGCATAACTGTTAGCGCAGGGGGTGCCCATAGCAACCCCCCAGCGCTGCCAGTAGATTGATGGTCCATATATAAAGAAATTGGTGTTAAGTATAATCTCTAATAAAGAACATATTAAGTTGGCATCTTTATTACAAGTTGCCTCCCCAATCACTTTTCTCACAGCTTCAGTTCCATACTCGTTAGGTATTGAAGTAAATAGGCTAGTGACATCCATCGTGGTCAATAATAGATTGGCCTTGTCCATCAGTGACTCCATGGCTGCTGTTAACTTCATCAAAAAAATCATCTGTGTCCTTAAGGACACTAAGAATATTTAACGGAATATCTTTAAGCTCTTTCTCAACAAATAGAGACATAGATTCTGTTATCCACCCTTGCCCAGCTATAATAGGGCAAAGTGGTGGATCTGTAAGGCTTTTATAGACCTTAGAGAGTCCACTAATAGATGGAATAGATGGATGAACAACATTGAAGAAATTGTACTGGTCAATGCTTATACTGCCTTCTATAAGCATATTATAAAGTTGGCCCTGAATCATTTTTATATATGCATCCAGCTTGGTGGTACTAACTTCCAAGTAAGTTGCTGTATCATTCAACATAACTTGCATCTTGCTCCTATACCAGTCAGATGAGAGGACAACAATAGCTCCTCCTTTATCTGCTGGCGTTAGTACCATCTCCTCATTACGTTGTAAATCAATCAAAGCTTGTCTTTCTTGAGATGAAATATTATGGAAATGTTTAGTATCTTTGACCATTCTTATCTGCTCTACTGCATCATTACGCATTCGAGTAAACAGGTATACTGCTGGATAGTTCATAGGTATGAATACACTAGGTTTCTTAATTGTTTTATTCTCCAGCTTACTATTCCCATAGATACTTCTCAAAGTTACATTTCGTGCAAAATATTTCAGGTCCAACACAAATTCACTTAAATCAGATTTCAAGGAAGGAATGAAGGTAAGACCTTTCTCCAAAACATTAATTTCATCCTTCTTCAGAGAGTATGTAGACAAATTTATAACTAATGAGTGTTGATTTAACTCATCGTTTTCTTTCATTTCCTGTCTTGACTCATAGCTCGTGGATTCCTGTAATGGTTCTGTTTCAGGAATACCGGTAGGTGATGGTTTAAAGGAGCATGAAAAGCTCCTTTTTTAGGGAGAGTACCTATCTCAGTAGGTTTATCTATCACTTCCGCAGAAGTAGTGGCATGAGTATCCATTCCATCTATAAAATCAAAACGAGTCTGTGTAGTCAATGATTCCTCTGAAGATTTTGCTTCTATACTTCTAGTGGACTCTTGTTCCACATTACTGTCTCCCATTGTTTTCATTTTTCCTGTATTCCGTAATGGATGTGGATCAGTTCTTCTCTCATCTCTAGGCCATTCAAAAATCCGACCATTCCTAAAATCTGTCATGTCTCTTGAAAGCTTTTTAATTTTCTGCTCTTTAAGTCTAGATTCATACATATTTAAATTAAATTGCAGTGTCTCTAATTTAATAATTTGCAAGTTAGTCAAATCAAACTTTTCCAATTCAGCTTGTTTATCTTGAATAAAGCTTGTGATTTTTTTGTTCCTCTGGTTTAAAAAATTCTATTAGTAAGCGCATGTAGCGAAAACTAGTTTCTAAATTTATCGCTTGCCATTTGGCCAGCAATTCTGGATACTGATTTCTATAGCGAGGCATGCATTTCACTCTCATCCCTCGTGGGATTACCTGCTTATGCATGCTAGCTTCCATATGATATCGCTGCCATGTTAATCTTTTGAGGCGATAGAGAGCTGTTTATACCTCCCCTAGAATGGTGTCAAAATTGGCATCATCCGTAGTATCAACCATTGTAATTTCAGCCAAAGACTCAAAATTTACTTGTAATAGGGGATTGGTAGCGCCTCTCAATGATTCTAATTCTGTATTACTTGACATAAAAGAAAAAGTAGTCTGTGTCTTGCCAGCCATCGACTTATCCATACTGCTTGCTTTATCTGCCGTGTATAGTGAGTAAATACCACAACAACAATACTAGTAAAATGTATGACTCACTATTAAAGTAGCGGTAGGTAAATCACAAAAAAGCAGATTAAATCAAACCGCTACTCATAGGTTCATAGGTTCTTAGGTTCATAGGTTCATACTAGGCTATCTGCCCAAGGGCATTTATAAGCCTAGCCCAGAGTTTTGTGGCTTTCGCCACCCCTTTAGTTTGGAGGATACTATGCCCATTATTTTGTGTGCCTCTGTCAAGCAGTGACACTGAGATAATCCCTGGGGTATATCTGCGATCTCCCATCCATTGGTCAAGATTTCTCTTGAACAAAGCCAGCGAGGTGCTCTGCCTCACATGCACCGGGATTTTGTTCCACAGCATAGGGAGTCTCTGGGTGATGAATCTGTCCCTCCAGCACGTCCTATTAATAACCGTGTCAAGGTTTAAGTCTCCGCGCCTTGTAGTTCTGAGGGATCTAGATTTTTGAGGTGAAGCATGTTCATCAATTCTGGGTTGGACATGGCCTTGTATGTCAGGCACAGGTCACCTCTGAGCAGACCAGTAAGCGACTGAATAGAGCTGAAGTTCCTTCAGTCGGGCAGCATAGGACATATTTTTGAGACCCTTTATCCTTTTGGTGAGGAACTTTTGGGGCCTTTCCAGTTGCTGCAGGTGTCGTGTCAGATACATTCCGAATGGGGCATTGTACTCAATCATTGGTCTGATGAGTGATGAGTACAGGGGGACGATGACTTCCCTTGATCTAGATGTGAATCCTTTCATGATCAGGTGGGCAATGTAGAAGGTCTTCCTAACTACTTTGGCAATGTGAGTGTCAAATGAAAGGTTACTGTCAACCTGGGTACCCAGATCCCTGATAACCTCTTCTGTGCTTAGTGGGTTGCCGCCTATATGGTAGCTAGGGTAACCTTGTTTTTCGAAGGGTATGACTATGCATTTTTTGGCGTTTAACTTTAGGCCATGGCTCTGGCACCAGTTATCCATTTCTATAAGACCCTTCTGAAGGATATCTGTGTCAGATGTGTTCTCTACTATGGCGCCCAGTTTGCAGTCATCTGCAAATTTTGTCAGCCATACTCCTCCTGTGTTTGCTTGTACTTCTGAAAAGTAGATGCCGAACAGGAGAGGGCCCAGGACTGAGCCCTGTGGGACACCACTTGTGACAGGCTTTGAGTCTGACATGGCGCCAGCAACTCTGACCCTGTGGGTTCTGTCACTTAGCCAGTTTGCAACCCATCTTGTGATGTATGGGTTTACATTTAAGCTGATGAGTTTATCAATGATACCTGAGTGGGGTATTGTGTTGAAAGCCTTTGCCAGGTCGAGGTAGGCTGTGTGGACTGCCTTTCCCTCATCAATGGCCTTGGTGACTGTTTCGAAAAAGTCAACCAGGTTTAAAAGGCATGATCTGCCCTTGACAAAGCCAAACTGGGTCGGATCCAAAGTCTGCAAGTCTCCTATGTCTTTATTTATGAGTTCCATTATGATCATCTCCATAGCTTTGCAGATCAAGCTTGTCAAGCTGATGGGATGGTAATTTCCCGGGTCGGTAGAGGCACCGCCTTTGTGAAGTGGGACCACAGTTGCCGTACGCCACTCCTTAGGCACGTATCCTGAGGTGAGGCTAAGATTAAACAGCTGCCCTAACTGTGGGTTTAATTCCTCATTGAGTTCATGGAGCACACATCCGGGGACACCATCTGGTCCCATGGATGCTGTGTTTTTTGCCTTGGAGAGAGCAGTTCTCACCTGAGCGTTAGAGATGTTTGGGGGGCTATAATTCTCTGGTATAGATATCTCACCTTTTGGGTGGGAGGGGGGGTTGCACTGAACCTGTCAGCCAGTATGTTGGCAATGTCTGTAGGTTCAGCAATTTTTACATAATTTTGAACTAATTCTGAGCATATCTGGGAGTTTCCTCCCAGGTTCCTAACATAGCTAAAGAAGGCCTTTTGACTGTCCTTTGAGTCCTTAGCGACTTTTCTCTCAAAATTTGCCTTGGATGATTTTATGAGAGATCTTAGTTTTTTACTTATAATGATCAAGGGTGTTTTCCCTTTTAAGGATTTTGCTCTATCTTGTAGTAGCTTCCTCCTTTTGTTGTAGAGCTTGTTTATGGCTGGGGTCCACCAGAATGGACGCCTGCCTTTGGTACAAATAGTCTTTGTTTTGTTTGGGATTGCCTGATCCATGCAGTCCTGTAGGTGCTGGTAGAAGGCATTTGTAAGTGATTCAGCGGCTTGAGTAATGGATTCCGCAGTCTCGGGGGCCTTAAAAGAGACCACACTAGCCTTTAGAAGTGTGAAGTCGGCTTTTGAGAAGTTCTTCACTGTGGTCTTTTTTATCTCAGGTGGGGGCGGGATGTGGACTTCCAGTGAGATTAGTTTATGGTCTGATCTCACCAGTGAGGGCTATACTTCCGGTGTTGAACATTGTGACCCCATGTTCGTGATGATGAGATCTAGTATGTTATCACCTCTTGTGGGGATGGTGACTAGTTGTTCCATGGCGTTTGAGTTTATGAACTCTAGGAACCTTTGGGCTAGAGTGTTGGGGCTTGAGTAGTGATCCCAGTCTATATTCGGGTAGTTGAAATCACCTAGTATGATGGTGTTTGGAGATACATTTATCCCCTCCAGTGTTTTCAGGAAAGCTATGTGAGGTTCCTGAGATTGAGAGGGTGGCCTGTAACATGCTACAAATTGCAGAGCAGTCTTGCCTATGATTAATTGCACCTGGATGGTCTCCGATGCATCATGCGTTGCCACCAACCTTGAGGTGTTGGTGTTCTTGATGAATATAGACACCCCCCTCCTTTCTTGGTGCTGTCCGGATTTTGGGGCCGGAACGCATGATATGAGGTAAAGCCTGATAGTGCTGGGGTGCTCTCGGGAGCCTTGAACCAGGTTTCAGTCACAGCAGAGACATTGATGTTCTCCATACTGAGAAGGGCCTCGAGTGCGTGCATCTTGAGGTTGAGACTTCTGGCATTGAGCAGCATTACCCTTAGTTTTTTTCCTTTTTTGTGTTCTAGGGTGGAAGGTTTAGAATTTGAGCCTTGCCTAAAAAAGGCACTATAAAGGTGGCAAGAGCCTTTGCCAATATCCGGAAGCCCAGGGGTGACAGGTGCAAGCCGTCCATGGCTGAACATTTAAAAATGTATGAGTAAAAAGTTCCAAGGTACTAAACTCTTGGTAAAAATTTCTTTTATTAAAATGAAATTAGTTCAACGATATTACTAAAGTTCATGTGGTGAACAATCAGCACAAGCCTTCTGCCATCAGTAGTGTGTATACCATAAATTCAAAATAGTACATGCACATCTAAAAGTGATGTTATCAACAGGAATACTAGATTGCACTGAGTATATGGGGAGAGGGGGCATTAACATTTCACTATGGTAAAATACAGCCTCACTCCAGGGACTGGACAGCCATACACACACACACACACACACACACACACACACACACACACACACACACTATGGCATTCACAAAGATATACACCTATGTCACACACATACAGACATGTGACATGTGTGAGGTTCAACCACCTGCCTATGCCTTTCTTTCTACACTTCATTCTGTACTGATGTCAACAACAGTGTTCAGGAGAGTGAAAACATGTGGGATGTATTCCCAACCATACGTGACTTATATGGACACACACACACCCACACGTGCCAGTACTGTGAATCAAACACCTACCTATCTCATGACAGGTATTACAGAAGTACAGCACTATCGCATTTGCTACAAAACTTACTGACTTTTTCCTTTGAAAACTGTGATGATATATGCACAATGTATGCACAGGGGAGGTATTACTGTTACAGGTGTCAGGAGGTTTGCCTTCAGTGTCACCCTTATTGCATTCTACATTGTCTGTCTTCCACTTCAATTAACAAAACCTGACCTTAGCAGTTACACAGATTATTGTAGGAATGGTTGTAACACAACAGTGAGCTGTCTTCAGTAATCATTCATCTGCAAAGTAGCCCCACCACTTAGTACTCATGTCCAAACATCTGTCCATACCTCATATACAGCTTACTGTACTTAGAGCATATTACCATATACAGTTGGCAATGTTGAGGCTGTATTGCAACAGGATGATGTACTAAGACAACAGTCACCTTCAAACATCAGACACTGCACACACATGGAATCTACACAAACATCAATAGATGTACACACATGCAGTCTACATCAGTAAGTGCACTAGCAGTTGAAGAGGATACATTTCAGACTTTCCCCATGCCATGTGTGAAACATAGCCGAGCATTACATCATAATGGATGTTGTATTCATGTACTGGTGGGACACAACCACCTTCACCGAGTAGCCAAGTGTACATATATGACAACAGCAGATATCAGCAAGGCACACACAGCATTATTTCATGTCATGCTCCTACAAACTGTTACTTGACAGTGCCATGGTGAAGCTAGGGCACTGTAATGGTCAACAGTGAGCACATCATATTGCCACACACACCTCATGTTTACTGGAAGAGTGCCAGCAATGTGCTCTGTTAGGCTAGGCAGTACACTCATTCAAACATGTGTGAGGTCTGTGGCTTGTAAACATCTCACCCTAGCACATACTGCCTATTGTAGTACTAAGGCTAATGTCCATACAGCACACAGCATGCATGGCTTGCAATTGTTGACATGGGGTATATGTAGGAGCTGTGGCCACACATGGTTGTACATGTCATGAACATATCACCTGTGACTACTTAGGAACATACAGAGCAGAGCTGGATTTCCCTGAGTCTGTCAATACAGGCCTTGTGTAGGTCCTATGATCCTGTTATTTGGGTATGTCTGTAGACATTGCATTAGATGGACATGTCTAATGACATACATGCCACATGGGGTGTTGTATGATATGATAGGTGTCATGTGTGACCAGTAGAGAGGGAATATTACCTCTGTTAACAAAGATATCAAACCTGATGTATTGTTAGCATGCTATCTGCCATGTGCATGTGTGTAATGAATGTAGCCACCTATATGTAGATAGGATAACAAAAGCTATGGTAATGTAATTTATGTTGTATGAGTGTGGGCTGTACATATCCAGGGCAGGTACAGTTAGGTCATATCAGACCATGAGGGTGTTATTTACTGGTGTACAGCAACAGTCGATTGTGTTAATGCTGACAACATCTGAGGGACCCTGGTATGTGTAAATCTGAGCTGGTTACAAGCAGTGGTATTATTGCATTGCATAACACATTATGCACCTGTGTCTGTACATGGGTACTTTGCACAGCTGATGTAGGCCTAGTTACAGTCCACCAATCAAAGGTTATCTGTTGGTCTACCGTACTATGTCATACCACATATGAATGTGTGTTGGTAGTCTGGGGACAAGATGGTGGATGTATATGAGGATACAACCTAGAATGCAGCATTTGCCACTGTCACCTGTACCTGACTCATCTGTGATGTGTTATGTCAGAGTAGTGGTCTTTACATGTGAGTAGCCTTTATGAATATGTGTGCACCACTACCTGGAATGGTCCATACCACTTTTATGGCCCGCATGTCGGGATTTGTGTTATATGGTGGTAGTGCAATTGTGCAGTACAAAGCCTTCAGCCAGGTGTTCCTCATGAACAGATGTCAGTATTCATCATTGTAAATCCTACATTGAGAAAATGGATTACTAAAGCCACACATCTAGCACTGGTTAGCATAAGCATCCAATTCAATTGTCTTGTAGGTGTCAGGGTGTTACTTCTGTGCATAGGACATTTGCCTTGGAATGTGGATATATAGATAAATGCAACCTAGGTATTATCCTCACACATACACGTGAAACATGGATGCATGTGCTCTGTGTCGAAGGCTTGTCATTCAGTCATGACAGCCTGGAATGACAGACACTGGACAACCACATAATAACAGCAGGACATTGGCTCATTGTTTTGGTCTAGCAGTTGCCACTCGTACCATGACATCACTCTGAGTGGCAGTAATGTGCTTGGTAGCAAATGCCTCATGTAAGGTGATGGACAGCAGCAGAAATTGTGTATATGACCAATGTGAAATATACTTAGGGTAGCTGTCCTGCTAATAATGACAACTACTAACACAGCTGGGAGAGGTAATCTTGACACCTGCACCTCAGTACCATCACACAATGTGGCTCACACATTATGCTTGCACATGCCACTGTTCCAAGCATAATGCCACTGTCCACAACCTGCTATCAATGTATGCCTTTCAGGGCAGCAAGGTGTGTGACACATGCTGTAGGTAGCATCCACCTGTGTGTCCCAGTTAACCTATTATCTGTCATGTCCACACATGCATGATTGTATATACTTAACATATATATGTCAGTACTTCATGTACATATATGCATGTGTATCACACAGCACAGACACAGATATATCATTTACAGGCCACATACAGGTATCAGGTAGTAAACCAGTATGATGTGCATATATACTGACAGGTAAGATGTACATAGCTGTAAACCTTTGTGTTTACAATAGGAGTCCATTACAATGTGTTCTGCAAATGTAAGTGTATGAGCATGTACACTGTGGCCTTCTGTGGTTAGAATCGGAGTACATCCCAAACCGCCCTGTGCTACTAAGTATATGAGCGTACCCACTGCCACCTTATGTAATTTCAGTCAGTACATCCAACAAGCCCTTTGTTACTAAGTGTATTAGCATGCCCAGTATAACCTTCTGTAGTTGTAGTCATAGTGCATCCCAAATGGCCCTGGACTACTAAGTGTATGAGCATGACCACTGTAACCCTGTATAGTGATAGTAGTTGTCCATTCCACAGATTGGCATACTCCAGTTCAGGTTCCTGTTGTGCTACAACTATACCTCTCAGGCCTACCTATGTACTACCTGCAGATGATGTGTCTTGTTTATGCATACAGGTTGTAATGAACACCTACTTTAAACACACAAGTTTACAGCTATGTACTTCATGACTGTCAGTCTCTCTGTTGTTGTCCACAATCTTGGATGGGCATTCTGACTACCTTGGTATGTGAAATCTCTGTGGCACATCTTGTAACTGCATTGTACTGTAATAGTGATCTGTAGATAAGCAGGAAGTCTGATCCCACCATGGACAACTGTGTGTGTGTGTGTGTGTGCGTTTGTGTGTGTGACAACAAATGCCTGAGTGTGTGTGTTAGCAAATGGCTGAGTGTGTTTGTGTGTGTCAACAAATGCTTGAGTGTGGGTGCCAGCAAATGGCTGAAGGAGGTTATGTGTGTGTGTATTTGTGTCTGCATCCTGTCATGACAGTGGATTTTGCTGCATTCCAAAGAGATACCTCCTTTTGCACTGGCCTTTATCCTTGTCAACTGCTAAACCTCTCTCTTCCCCCCTCCCCACTGCAAGTAATCAGTCCTGTGATGTCACCCAGCTCAGAAGTGGAATCAGAGTAAGTGCAATTGTATGTGTTCTGTGGCACATACCCCAACTGCATACCACTGTACTAGTCACCTTTACATAGGCAAGACGTGTATGCACAATACTGGCAAGTGTGTGTGTTTGTGTGTGTGACTACCCTATAGCCAGGCATACACATGAGTAATGTCTTGTAGCACACCATGGTAGCCATCTGTAGTGACTGGTGTCTACAAAGTATTGCATAGTTAGGAATGGTAAAGAATACACAGTCAAGCATGACTACAGTTGGGTGTGTTATTTTTCGGTGCCACTGTCAAGCAGTAACACAGAAGTGGTCACCTGCATGTAAGTCCATACCCATCATTCCCCAACCCAAACTCCACAATCCCTGGGGTAGATTACATTAGCCATCATTCCCCACCCAGAACTCCACATACACAACAACCATCCCTTCTCTGGTGAACTGATTAAGATTTAAATGTTATAACACAAGAGATGCCTCTGTTTTGTGTACATGTCAGTTCCTTTGGAACCCTTCTGTGTCACAAAGGGTGTTCAGACGTGTGTGTGTGTGTGTGTATATATATATATATATATATATATATATATATATATATATATATATATATATATGTACAGATATATGTCTATAGCTGTGTCTGTGTACATGCATATATATGTAGTTATGACAGGTGTACAGATGTAGACTTGTCTTTGTTGTTTCACACAGTCCTGTACATATGTACACAAAGTGACTGTCCTATTTGTTTTCAGTACTGTGGAATACCTGTAGTAAGATGTGCATTATACACTCCATGCAACATGTATACAACCCAGATGGTTTAGTGGTATGTCCAGTGACCTCAGTGTGCATGGTCTAGGGTTCAAGATCTGCAAGTCTTGTTGATACTGTCAATTAGGGCTGAATAAGGCAGTTATAAGCATGGGTAAATGTGTTTTTGTGACAGTAAGCAGCGGGTACACGCAAGTAACAGACATGTATAGCTTGCAGTACACATAAAATGCCCTTCTTTGGCAATCCTGCTGATGTCACCCACCTATGAATACACCTTTGGGACTGTTGTAACCCAGTAATCTCCATGGCACGTTCTCTAATTGCGTAATGCTGTAGTGTGATAAACTAGTTTGGTAGGTGTTCTCAGGCCAACTGTGTGTGTCTGTTTGAGAAAGAAACAATGCTTTTTAGAGTATGCACAGTCTTTACAATTCACATAGTCACCTTTGGAAAGCCTGCTGATGTCACCCACCTAGGAATACACCTCTGGGACTTATGTAACCCATAATCTTTATAGCGTGCGCTGTAACTACGTAATGCTATAGTGTGATAAACTAGTCAGGAATGGGATCTATTCCAAGACAAGCCTACTGTGTGTGTGTCTGTCTGCCTGGAAAAAAAATAATGCTTTTTAGAGTATGCACACTCTTTACAATTCATATAACCACCTTTGGCAATCCTGCAGATGTCACCCACCTAGTAAAACACCTCTGGGAATGCTGTAACCCAATAATCTCTGTAATGCATGCTGTAACTGCATAATGCTGTAGTGTGATAAACTAGTTAGGTAAGGGTTTTATTCCAAGACAGGCCAACTGTGTGTGTGTGTCTGTCTATATGACTGAGAAAGGAACAATGCTTTTTAGAGTATGCACACTCTTTACAATTCACATAACCATCTTTGGCAATCCTGCTGATGTCACCCACCTAGTAATACACCTCCGGGACTGCTGCAACCCAGTAATCTCCATAGTGTGTGCTGTAACTGCGTAATGCTGTAGTGTGATAATCTAGTTAGGCAGGGATTCTATTCTATTCCAAGATATGGTTGGTGTGTGTTTAACAGTCAGAGCCTGTGTGGAGGTGGCTGTAAGTGTCTAACCACTGGACATGTTGAGGAGTGGATTTTGTAGTTTTCCTATATGGTGTCCGTATTATTTGTCACAATGTCCACCTCACGAGGAGTACAAATGTCAATCAGCCAAGGGACTGTGTTGGCAATCCATACCCCTACATCTGGCAAAAGGCCTGGTGAACAAAGTATGCAACCCTACTATTACCCGGAATACGTTCTGAAGCCATGTGTCATACACAAACAAACTTACCTAGAATATCCCACTATGTTTCTAGTATCCTCCACACTGATGACAGATAATAGGCATGGTGTGATTGCAGTGGGTTGCAGAGGGAATGGCACCCTGTCCAGCAGTACAATAGGCACATAATTGCAGACAATGTGCCTTCACTATGTTCCCCACTGGATGCCTGCAACATATGTGGTGCCATCAAATGTGATCCACAGAGGCCATACAATGCCTCACACATGTGCCGGGCCATACAATGCCTCACACATGTGCCCTGTATAAACAGATGCCACTGACACCAGGGAATACCTGTATCATGCTATCAGTGCAGGTGCAGGGTCAACCTGCTGTCTATAAGCAGGTCCTGCCACACCAGGCCAGTATTGGCATATATGAGGATAATAGTCTGTGTACACAACATGTGCCAGCCAAACCAGGTACACTTGTACATGTCACTGTACATTATTGTGGGACGTGCACATCCCAGGCAATGTCCATGTCATGGACCATCAAACACAGACACGGCATGCATTGCAAAGCAATGGCCATACACAATGGTAACCAGGATGACAGGACAGTTCATAAAATACCCATTTGTGTGGGACATTGCAGACACTACACCCGTGTACCACACTGCACACCATTGTCGGGTGGCTTGATGCCAAGGATTACCACTCACCCAGCCTTGTACATCCAGCTTGCACAGCCAACCACTACACACCCATGAAGCAATGCACACATGCATGTCAGTACTGGCACCTTGTTCCAGCATGTGAGGTATGATGCTCCCAACCACAGTCACACCTAGTATAACTTCCATTGGCATACCAACTGATGTCAGACACGTTCACATGCCCTAGCCCATAGAACCTCCAGATATCCCCTGTGGTGCATGTAGTACCTGTGCATTAATGCAGTGTGGCAAGCTATGTAGTTAGCAAGTGTATTTGAGGGCCTGGCAAAGTGTGGCAATGTGTCTGAGTCCCTTAGAGAGTGTGGTTGTATTGACAATGATATCCGTTCGTGTTGACAGCCATGTGTGCTACACCTAATGTATGTCTACTATATCTCTGTTGCAGATGTCGCTCACCAGCACACATACATGTTCTTACAGCACACCAACATGTCAGGTTTGTGGCACATGGAGTAACTGCATGCACTTGTAATAGTAATGGCTATTCAGTCAGGGGTTTGAACCCTTGTACTGGTAGGTGTGTGACAGATGATGCTTAGGTTTTAGTCTCCAAGCCCTTCTCTGATGTTCTTTGCCTCTGTCTGTCCCTCCCACACACTCTCTGGTGGATGTGGAGATGTACACCTGCTCAGCAGCAGCTTATGATTTGTAAGTGATGGTCATGATCAGGTGATGGCCTCTGCACCTATTGCAGTCATCATCCAGCTGATTGCACATGGAACAACTGTGGTGATGTTTCCAATTGCCAATTGCATGGAAACACAGTACAATATCTAGGAACATCATGTTGGTGTTTGCCCATGATAGTCGCTGTGAGTGGAACCTGGATCTGATGTTTGGCAAACGGCATCACAGATGATATCTGGATATTCCTCAATCAACATACACAGTGTAAAATAGCCTAAAGACAGGAGGGTGATGTGTCAGACATGACTACAGCATGTAAGTGTAGCTATGCTTCTTTGGGACTACTGCCAGTTTAACAAGTTGTGTGTGGTAATGGCTATTCTGCATGTTGTAAAACTGACAAGACAGTGCTCTATTTGTGAGGGAACCCCCATCTGTAGGGTCATCTGTGAACTGGTCAATGTGTGGAACCATTTGTTTCCTATGTTACTCACTGAACACACATCTGTGAACTGCAGAAGCATAGTGTGAGGACTGCAGTCAGTACATGGTGATAGTGATGAGAGTTACTGCCATCGTATCCCTGATTGGACATATGTCACATGAAACAGTGGTGTGACAGTCTCTTGCTGAAGTTCTCAGTGATGTGCCAATAATGGGCCACTGTTCATAGCTGCATTCACAATTGTGCTACACTTTGTACAGATGTCATGCAGTATATACGCATGTGTTGTGCTCCATCTGCAAATGTATACCATCTGTTGTGTTGGGTTTATGGTCATATCTATGCATGCTGTTGTAAGTAATCCCGAATGCTGTTGACTATTACTAAGCCATATCTGTGTTAAAACTGCAACACCATAGGCAGCATGGGTTTGGAGGTCCCGGCAGAACCTCCTGTCCCACTTCAGCTGGCAATGGCACCGGGCAACATCACATCTGGGGCCCAGCTTTGAACCTCCACCTCTGTTGGCTCTGCACCACCTTCTGGTAGAACCACCACTAAGGATGGGACTTGTCCCTACTGGGAGCAGGTCCAGACAGGAACTTGCCTGCTGTCGTACAGTCCCAGATGTGGTGCATAGGGGGCTCAATAAGGGGATTTGAAGCCAGATATGCCAGCTCGAGGGCAGAGTGTCATATTTACAGGGTGAGCCTGCCCCTCCTGGACAGCCCCCAGCACAGCCACCTTTGCGGCTGTTTTGGTGCAGTGGTGGCTGCCCATGGCTGGGGACCTACATCCCACTGTTTCCATCTGGGGCTTATGGGCTTGTGACTGCCTAACACCCCTCCCCGTCCAGGATGTATCCCCCCACATGTGACATATACCGACCCTGTATGCTGTCTTGCCTGTCATCCTACCCAACCTATCCTCCACAAGCATACCTACTCTCCTTCCCCCACATCCCACTCTCACCCTATGGAAACAAAAGGCCAATCAGTTCCTAGAACAACATTTGCCCCATACATAGCTGTCCATTTCACACATGTGTCCACTGAACACATGTAACCTTTTTAATATGCATCACAGCATACTCCAGTTGTCCTCACCCCTGTCTCACAGGCACACGATCCTGATATGCACATGACACCTAAAGGTTCCAGGTACACATGATGCAGATGACCCCATTGTACATACAACATTACCAATCCCTCTATGGTTACCCCATTTACCTTTTTCATGATGATGATGTCGCACACAGCACCTTGCAAGAGTACTGTTCTCACATAATGATTGGACAGGAACTGTTGTGTTAATGTAAATAAAATGCAGAGTGATGTATTTGGCCAATGTACAAATGTTTGTGTGTATTAATGACACATGTCTGTCTGAAGGAGTCTTAATATTACATAGGACAACATCACTACATAATACAGGTGTTGCTGGTGTTTCCCTTTTCATTCCTTTGTAATGCCTTGTTGTCACATGGGATGTTCTTGATATATCTATATATATGTATGTATCTATATCTGGACATAAACACACACACATACATCTACATGATGGAATACATTTCCTATACTCTTGAATGACTGTGCTGGATGATATGTTTATGATAACATCTGATGTCTGTATATCTGCCATGGCTTAGTAGTAAATCATATTAGCTGTGTGTGCAGGGTCCTGGTTTCGAGCCTTGCAGAGGTAATTTATTTTGTTGCTGGCCAGAACAAGGCCATTGGATACGGAGTGATTAAGGCACATTAAAGCAGTTGTGAGCAGGTGTGCATGGGTTTGTGCAGAGCTAAATAATGCTAACCTCTGGTTACAGTTTCTTACACTCAGTTAGTCTCTACATTGCTTCACCGGTGTAATTCTCGCATACCGGCGGCCAAACAGGCTTACACCCACTTGCTCCCACACTTGCACATGCACTGCATTTGGTGTTTGCATCTGACACTCACACCCATGGGTGGGAGTAAGGACTATGATATTACCTTTTGATGCCTATTACATTGGATTCCATGCCTACAGTATCGGGAATGGCTGCCCATTAGGCAAAAGCATGCCATTCGACTGTACGGAATCCACTGCCTGTCCAGAGTTTGATTCATATTATTGGTGTGTTCCTCTTACAATCTGCACCTGTCTGGCTAATACATGGGACCCACACCCTTCAGCCGAGTCATGCTACTGCATACCTAATATTCTATCATCTTTCAAAGGTTGTAAGTGGAATTTGTGCTTTCTGTCCCTAGCAGACCTCTCAAATGATTGGGGACAAATATCAACTGAATCAGGGACACATCATAACAACATCAGGGACACATTTAAAATATTAGTGCTATTAACCTGACACACTGACAGAGCATATGAATTCATACACATTTTCTGAGGTAAATGATGTTTATAACTCTTAATTATTGTCATTATTCATTATGTGTACTTCACCACCTTGCCTCCAAAAGTCACTAGTTTTAGGAGGGATTAAGTCGGACAGAGTTAGAATTTGTGTCAAAATCAGGGATGTCCCTGGAAATCAGGGACAGTTCAGAGGTATGGTCCCTATTTGTTCCCCCAATGGTTTATGTCCTGTCCAGTGGATTTGCTTTTAGGGGTTAAGAGGTATGGGCGTAAGATATGCCCATTTCGGAATATTACTTACATACCCGGGGTGGTCCTAATACGACTGCGCCAGCCAAAACCTGCATGCCTAGGCCCATAATTGCATACCCATAGTTCCCCCACCTGCCCCTCCTCTACAACACTCATCCTTACTGTGGGTGCAGGTGGGGTATAAACACACCACTACACACTGCCTACTCTCCTCGTGTTGGGACACATGTATGTTGTGTCGACCCATGGGTTATCAGGCTTGTATAACCTACTGGTCTGTGTACGTCTACAGCCTAGTTTGATGAATCATTATTGGGACTGGCTCCGAAGATCATTAATTTTTGGGTATTTAGAAAGTATCCTGAATACAATACCATCCTCCATGTTTCCAGCTTTCATCCACCACATATTGCCAGGAACATTCCGAAATCCCAATTCATCAGGATGAAGCGTATCTGTTCTGATGAATGTTCTTTTCAAAAACAGAGAAAAGATCTCACAAACAGGTTTAGATCTGGGGGTTACAAGATGGGGCATGTTCTGGAAGCCAGCAATTTGGTTGATACATTCAAGAGGGAAGATTTGTTATGTTACAAGGAGCACAACACTACTGAATCACAACCCATCAGGTTTGTTACTACTTATGCTAGAAATACAGATACTCCCATCCACAGTATACACAGACACTGGAACATTTTATAATGTGATCGTGAATTGGCAAACATCATACCAGACAGATGTCTTTTTTCATTTCGGAAAGGCAAACCTTAGGTGGCTGCTTCAATCACTATAAACACTCTCATGACAATAGACAGTCACAGCTACTACAGACTACCTTGAGAGGTGAACCTCTGACTGGTTGCTTTCCATGTGGTCATTGCACTAATTATGATAAAGTAAGCAAATCCAAACAATTTACCAGTCGGAATTCTGCCATAGTCTATGATGTTAATTTTTTTGCCAACTGCAGCAGTGACTGGTTGGTCTATTTGGCTACGTGCACTTGCGGATCATTCTACATTGGGCAAACTTCACGTCCTCTCAGACTCAGAATATCTGAACATGTAAGTAATATCAAAAATAAAAAGGTCAATAATGCTTTATACAAACATCATCTGTTACACAAAACTGCAAAATTTTCCTTTATGGTAATTGATGTCATAAAAGGTAACAAAAGCAACAAAACAGGTTGGCACTCTATTTTAAATTCCAAAAAAAAAGTGGATTGTCAAATTAGGTGGATTATTTCCACCTGGTTTAAATGAACAATTTTAGATTGAACCAATGAACTTTCAGTTGCATGTATTTAAACAGCAACATCTGATTATTTGATTTTACACTGAGGAAGGCTGTGGGTTTTGTTCGAGCTGAAACCGGTTGGTTGTTTGCTGTTTATATGTCTTTTTTATTTTTATAATAAATTTATTTTCAGGTCACAGTTTGCTGGCTCATTTGATGTGTTTTTTTCCTAATATGACTGCGCCAGCCAAAACCTGCATGCCTAGGCCCATAATTGAATACCCATAGTTACCCCACCTGACCCTCCTCTGCAACATTCATCCTTACTGTGGGTGCAGGTGGGGTATAAACACACCACTACACACTGCCTACTCTCTTTGTGTTGGGACACATGTATGTTGTGTAGAACCATGGGTTATCAAGCTTGCATAACCTACTGGTCTGTGTACGTCTACAGCCTGGTTTGATGAATCATTATTGTGACTGGCTCCGAAGATCATTTATTTTTGGGTGCCCCACAAGGGACAATGATGTCTTTGTTTCAAGATTAGACCTGGCAGATCTCTCCCACTGGTAGTATCCTGCCGGTGGTCTGGGAAGCAGTGGTGTGTTTACTTTTATTGTGTGTCTGTATGTCTCACCGGCCTAACTGGGGGGGGGGGGTTGATGCTACGTGTTACACATTTGTTTATTGGACCCCTCACCCCCAAATGCATGGCCTGTGAACATATGTAATTCGTAACTGCTGTATCATATCCTAGCTATATACATGTGTATATTTGCAGTCACATATATATATATATATATATATATATATATATATATATATATATATATATATATATATATATATATATATATATATATATATATATATATATATATATATATATATATATATACCCATTACTATATACAGATATCATATTGCTGTCTATAAATATATATATATATATATATATATATATATATAAACAACATATAGGTCTATGGGTGTCTGCATATGTATATATCTATATGTGGGTATGTATATGTAAAAAAATCCTTATCACTAAACTACACCCTAATACACACAAATCCATTAATATTATTTGTACCTACCTTCCTCCTGGAAATAATATTAACACACTAGAAGAAATTCTTAATTGGCTCTCTATTACTTACCCACAAGAAACCATACTACTAGGTGATGTCAATATAGACTGGAAAACCTGCTCCTCAGCAGTCTCACCCTCCCTCCTAAATCTCAATGGCTTCTCACAAACCATTAACACCCCAACCCGAACAAACAAATATAACAATAAAGAAAGCATATTGGATTGGATTCTGATTAACAGTCACAACCAAAATTACATAGTAGGAACTCTACCTGATGACATAAGTGACCATGTCCTCACCTATTTAATAAGACATAAAAGCCCTACTCTTCACCTTACTAAATATAAACAAATCAGAACAAATAGAAACTTCAACCCTCAATCCTGCCTTGCTGAATTATAACTACAAATTGGTCTCCTCTTAAACTTCTGCCACTAGATGGTGCTGTTGCATACCTCAACTCAAAATTCCTATGTATACTAGACTATCATGCCCCATTAACCATCTTGTCAGAATTCGCTCAAAACAAGCCCATTGGCTCTCAAAATACACACGGCATAAAATAATGATGAAAAATAAACTTTGGACCAAATACCTTAGCACCAAAGATCCCAGCCACCATCTTAAATTTAGACAAATAAGAAATATTACAAAAAAAGCCGTACTTCTAGACAAAAGAAATTACTACTGCTACCTACAACAAACTAACCAGCTAAACCCACAAAAGTTTTGGGCAGGAATTAATAGACTCTTAAAACCTGGCCACCCCAACACCCCACACCCCTTAAACTCTTCCCATAACAACCCAAAACAGACAACAGATGCCTTTAATACATTCTTCACTGAAACTGTCCAGTCACTATCTAAGCAACTATCCCCTGATATAGCTTCTCAGCCCACCTCCCTTCCCACTTCTATTCCGCAATTACAACTTCAACCTGTAACCACATCCCTCATCTGCTCTCTTCTCCACAAACTTAAACCCTCCTCCCCATCTGCTGACCTTCTACCCCCCCCCCAGTATCTACAAATTGCTGTCAAACCACTGTCCTATCCTATTTCCATTCTAATTAACAGAACCATTACCAAAGGCTACATTCCCTCAATCTGGAAAACCTCACATATCATTACCCTACATAAAGGTGGTGACTCAATAGAGCTTTCTAACTACCAACCCATAGCCCTTCTCTCCCCCCTTGCCAAAATAATGGAATAATTTATCCAAAACAGCTTCTTAAACACCTGTTAAATAACAACCTCCTATCCAACTGTTAGCATGGTTTCAGACCCTTCTATACCACCACTTCTGCCCTCCTTTCCTTCACTGTGTGCATCAACAAAAATCGGAACAATAATATCCTCACCTCTGCTCTCTTCATTGACCTATCCAAAGCCTTCAATATGGTCAATCACCAAATTCTAATAAATTTACTGAAAACATTAGCCTTAGACTCTAGTGCCATAAATTGGTTCCACTCCTACCTTCAAAATAGACAACAAGCAGTACTCTGGCATAATAACTTATCCAACCACCTCCCCATTTCCCTAGGAGTTTCCCAAGGCTCTATTCTTGGCCACCTTCTGCTTTCTATTTTTATTAATGATCTGCAAACTAGTATACCCTTAGCTACCTGCATACAATACACTAACAATTCTAATCTGATCTGTTCTGCTTCATCATCCTCTGAACTACACTGTATCACCCAGCAGACTTTACTAACCGCAGAAACTTGGTTCCTTAAATGATGTCTAATCTTAAACCCTAAAAAAAAAACAAATTGTTACTCTTCTCCCACACCCGCAAGTCCCCTCCTCTCAACTTCCCGGTCCTCTCTGATAATGGCACCAGTATATCTCCAGACCCCACCACTAGGCTCCTGGGAGTTGAAATAGATAACAACCTATCCTTTGATTCTCAAATAAATAACACTATTAAACAAGTCAACAGAAAACTAGGCTCACTTTATATAATCAAACCATTCCTTACTCCACTGGCCAGATCCTCCATTGCCCACTCCCATCTGGTTTCAACCCTCCTTTATGCCTCACCTATTTATACTAACCTCTCCAAATTTAACCTCAAGAAACTGTCTACTGCCTATAATAGTATCACCAGATTTGCCTCTGGTTCTACTTACAGAACTCACCATTGCAAAAACCTAAAGGAATTAGGATGGCTAGAATTGCAAAATCTGATCTTGTTCTATCAACTCTCCTTAGCCCAAAAAATTCTGTACAAGCCCACTAATACCCCTATACTCACTTCCCTTATAACTCCATACTGCAACCTCAAAAGCCTACATTCCTCTATCAAACACCTCATAGCAACTTATAAAGCCACCAACTTGGCAGGTAACTCCTTGTTCTCTAACACTATTGGAAAATCCTGGAACTCTCTTCCTGACAACCTCTCTTCCATCTCCTCTCCTCACTGCTTTAAATCCCAGCTCAAAACTTTCCTTAGAACCAGCTGGCTCTGCCCCTGCATAAACCCTGACTAACATTTCCATCTATTTCTACCACTTCCACCTTTTCTGCCTACTAAATTTTTTAGTCCACAAGTAAATTGACTGTTAGTATGTTAATGTCTTAACTTTTGCTCCTGACAGAACTTGACACTTTAAATACTCATTAACTAAAATGTTACTCTGTGATTCTGTTTATAAATGAAAGTATTTTTGAAGCTTTTCTCCTTGGGCTTCCACTGAAAATGGACTCAATATCCAGCTGGACCAGCCCGGTCAACAAATGTAAAATAAAAATAAATAAAATAAAATGTGTACTCTGTCTCTGTATGTATACATTTGTACTACGGAGAGGGTGAGGTTTATCTTTGTTTCTATGGGGAGATATACACACACATACCTCTACATATATACATCTACATCTGGTTATTACGCTCCTTGCCATATAGATTACACTTTGCTGCAGTGGGACTCATAGTGGGTGTGGCTGCTTGATGGGCGATGCCGCTGCCCAATGACCACATTTGCTTACATCCCTGGGGCTATCCATATAGGCCCACATCAGCCAACACCTGCACACCTAGACTCATAACTAGCAACCCATAGTTCCTCCACCCGCACCTCCTCTATTAGCATCTGTCCTTACTCTGGGTCCTGGTCAGTTCTGAACACACCATTACACGATGCCCACTCTCCACTTCACAGGACCCATGTCATACAATTGTCTCGACCCATGGGTCATCAGGCTTTCTCACCATTGTATTCCAGGTATGTATACACCCCAGCCAGAATGTTCAGTGTATCACCTTCTTTTGGTCTTGTACATTTTTGGGGTATCCAGCAAGGGATGCTCCTGTCTGTGTTCCAAGATTAGATTTCACGGGTGCACTGTGTAACCCCCCCCCCCCGGTTGTATCCTGCCTGTGGTATGGGGAGCAGTGGACTATTTACATTGTTTGCAGGTATGTGTGTATGTTTCCCGTGTCTGGCTGGGGCGGGTTGGAAGGTCAGGCTACGCGTTTCATATTTCTTGCTTGGGAACTTCACTTCCATTGGCATAGCCTGTGAACATATGTAATTCTTGTGTGCTGTTTCCTATCATAGCTGTATATCTGTGTATATCTATGCGCACACACACACACACACACACACACACACACACACACATATATATATATATATATATATATATATATATATATATATATATATATATATATATATATATATTTATATATATATATATATATATATATATATATATATATATATATATATATATATATATATATATATATATATATTATATATATATATATATATATATATATATATAGTTGCTAGTGCCTTATTCATTATGACACTGACTCTTCGCTCCAGTTCACTTTTAATTGTTATTTTGCAGGATATACAGCAGACAAATGTTGAAATATGTTCATGTATAATGGCAGGATAGTTGAAATCACCCAGTATTAGGGTGTGTGGTTGTATCTTAATATTTTCCAGTATGTTTAGAAAGGTGTAGTAAGAATTTTGGGGCATGGTGGGGGATCTATAGATTACCGATGGTAAATGGTATGTGGTGCAGTGGGATTCGGAATGGGAATGTCTGTTCGTTAGGCAATTGCTCTAACCAATACACTATTGCTGTGCTGCTTCATTTGCATATATACCCATATACCCATGACTCCTGGTTCCCCAAACACCCACACCAATACCTCCATAACACTGCAGTCATCCATTCTCCAGTTGGATTTGCGGTGTCTCCACACCACTACACATTGGCCACTCCCTACTCCTGTAGACCCATCCCGTTGGTTGACTCACTCAATGTATCCTCAGAACTCCCAAACTTTTAATCTACAAATATTGGTGACGAGCAACCAAAACAACAGTATTCACAATTTTTGGGTTGTCCTACACGGGACACGCATATCTTTATGGCAAGATTAGACTCTGTACTTCATTACATCCTTACTCCCGTTAACATGACACTGCAATAAATTAATCAGTATGACGATGTGGTAATGTACACATTACACATATGAGCCTAATTACGTATGTGTTCGGCGTATTTCTTTTACAAATAGACCGGTTTTGTAATTGGCATTGCCATAGCAGGCAGATCACAGGAATGATTCCATGTGTGAGACAGTCCTCACATTTGATTTTTTCAGCACAGCACTGACTTCGGACATTGTACACACTTTTACGTTTTAGCAGTTTTGTCCCTTCCCTCTTATGCACAACCTATTATTCTATCTACTGTTGAGGTTTGAAAGGGCATATTCATGTTATTTATACCTGCAAATGGATTTGAATGTGTTGCAGAGAATGTACTTTTACATATAGATGTCTGCATGTGTGTATACATACATACTTATAACGAACTCACTGACCTCCATGAGGCGGTCCAATTAGAACCAGCCCATCCAACCTTGGCACGCCTGGATCCAAAATTTCATACCCATAGTTCCTCCACTCCACCTGAGTTCAACATACATGCATACCATCCATTGTCCAGTTGCAAATGCAGCCATGACACACCTCCACACATTGCCCTACACGTATGTTGTCCCACCCATGTATTCTCAGGCTCTCCCACCATTTAGTCCTTGAACATACCTGCCCTTGCTTGTGTAATAGTCAGATTGCCAAACAGTATATGAATTTTTGGGTAGTCCCACCAGAAACTTCCCTCTGAGTGTAAAGTAGACTTAGCAGATCAACAATGCTACTCCCACTGGTAATATCCTGCCTGTGGTGTGAGCAACAGTGCTTTGGTCTCTCCTGCCCATCTTGATATGAAATACGCTGATAGTGCTATATAAAACTGGGGTTGCTGTTGTTTCCCTTCTCATTCCTTTTGTATGCTTTATTGTTACATCATTCTTTCTTCATATATATATATATATATATATATATATATATATATATATATATATATATATATATCATATTGAGGGAAATGTCATCATTTTGACTGCAGCTTTAGTGATTTAGAAGACGGCCATGGCGAAAAATTCAGAAGCATAGGGTTTTTGAAATTTTGGACATTATTATTTTTTGTCATTTAATTAATGTTTATTTAACTGCATATTTTTTTAATGGTTTGAATATTGCAAATTTGCATAAAATTGTATAAGAAGGTAGACACAATTTCAGGATTTGCATTCACAATTTGTTGGGTTAACAGCTGGTTGGGGAATATCAGGCTGCATTACACATTTTTCATGTATATTAAGGCTGTTGGCCACATGAGCATATCAGTGTACAAGGTTGACAAGGTGTACCAATACTTGGGAGAGAATTATCTTTTAAAACTTAATGTTTACGCTGATGTTCTGATTATGTGAGTTAGTTTATGAGAAGAACCACGATATCCAACCATTGACTGCCAGTATACAAATGGAGTTCTGAATTTTTATTTACGGGATTATCAGGGCTAACACTCAGGCAAAGTATGACTGACCATTTGAAATTTTTATCAATATTATGAATCAGAACTCACTCAAGCAATCAGTTTTTGGATGCAACATTTTTAATGAGGCCAGTATACGTATTTGGATGTTTTTGTAGACCGAGGCATTTTGGTCTGCTAAATTGGTGGGTGGACGTAGTATCCCGTTTCATTCATTCTTACTTCTTGACATGCTCCAAGAAATGGCTAATATTGTCCCTTCAGGTTTTGGTACAGGTATGTAAATATCAAACAGCTCTAGTTACCAAATTGTTTATTTATATTCATACATGTACATGGTTGGATTTGTCATAAGGGAACATAGTAGTGTGTGTTTATTATTTGATTAATCATCCATTAAGTTTCTGCACACAAGGGCTATTATTGTTCCCATGTTTTGGGCTTTGGAGCTGAGTATTCTTCGAGATATGAAGAAGTTCCATTATTATTATCATTACTCATTGTAAGAGATGTAGAATTTCTTTTTCTTTAATAGTATACGGGATAGCTATTATGGTCCCCCCATTTGCTATGTGCAATTTTTGAACTGGCTGCAATTTATGAACTGGTTGCTTGATATCTGATATTGCTTCAGCGAATTCTGTATTTTTTTTCAGTCTTCATCTTTAATGTTTTTTAATCAAAGACTAGTCCTGTTTATTATGTCCTTGATAACCCTTGAATGGTTTTAAGAGTTTTTGTAACATCATTTGGACTAATTTGATTTAACTTTTGGCAGACCTTTGGTTTATTTTCTCATTTACCAATTTTTGAGCAGGAGTGATTATTATCACTGATTGGTTTTGTTAAATATGAACCTGGTTACTATCCTTAAGGGATTTTCATCTGATAAAGATGACTTACAGGTCTTTGGATTAGGGGAGAACAGTACAGGGCTCTCAGAATCGAACTTGAATAATCCCATAGCCCAATGTAAGTCAGCTTTTCAGCAATTCACCAAACATGTGAAAGGGCTCAGAACCAATGTTTGGCACTTAAAATTATTCAAGGCCTATCAGGCCAAAGGCATTACCCCTCGAGAGTTAAGAGTTAGGTTGCAACCACTAGTCAGCCAGGCTGACAACATATTATTAGAACAATGGGCAAAAATCCAACAACAAACATCTATGAGTTTTGTAGAAGCTCTTAAATCTTACTATGAACATATGGTTGATGATGGGATAAAAGCTGTTGAAAATTTTTGTCAGGAAATAAAGATCCATGAGAACTCACCAGTTTACATGGAATACCTTAATTTGTTAAGCTTTGATTTATTATTTTTGGAACAACAACTCAAAGATAAAAAAAAACAAAAAATTCCATCACGACATAGGTGATTTTGAAAGAAGACAACCTTTTATGCCATACAAGAGTCCCAATTTGGGAACTATGCAGAACAGAAGCAACACCAATAAACGTAAAAGGCCCAAATCTATTTTAAAGAAAACTAAACATTCTGTTAGTTTCACCTTGGGAGAGGATTCCTCATCAGCCGCTGATGTGGATGGCAACCACTCCCCAAAGTCTCCAACTGCTAAAAGATGCAGCACCAACTACCCTTTAGGGCTAGGAGTAGAAGAGGGGGGAGGAAACACAAGCACAATAAATACCTTGGAAGATATCCTCAACGCAGTGACCAAATGTTAAATGAATGTAACAATGTTCATAACATTTCATCTGTGACACTTTCTGAGGCACAAACATCACTTTTGAAAAAAGGCCTTAATTACGTTCCCGGTTTCTTTGTGGCAAAAGATTCTTTAGCTTCTGATGTGATTTCATTTTGTAGATTATTGAATTTAAAACTGTATTTTGATTGTGATTCCAACATTACTAATACCAGTTCTTTCAAATTCCATAAGTCCGTTTTTATGCCACCCATGTCTACACATGTGTCCATGTTCCAATCAAATGTTTTGAAGGATTTACACTATGGCTCCCAGGAATATGACATCCTTTATCACAATCTCTCAAAGATTGAACAGGCAGCTTTGCTGGAGTTAAAAAAAAATAATAATTTAGTTATCCTACCAGCGGATAAAGGTGGGGCCGTAGTAGTAATGGATTGGGACATGTATTATCAGGAGGCACATAGACAGCTTCAGGATGGCAGATTCTATATGGCTATGCCATTGGACCCTACAACCAAATTCAAAGTTGAGATAGACAGATTCTTATTTGAAGCCAAACAGGAAGGCATCATCACAGAAACGGATGTGTATCATCTTACAGTCAAAGTTCCCAAACCTCAATACATTTATTTTTTAAAGAAGATACACAAGGACCCTCATAAACCACCAGGCAGGCCCATAGTTTCAGACAGGGATAGCTTGACAGAACCCCTTATCTGTATTTTTGACTCAGTACTTAAAACCTCTTTTGGGTTACATCAGGTCACGTATCCAGGACACAATGGAATTTTTGGGAATTGTGTCCAATACACAGTTGGAGTCCAATTAGCTCTTATGCACATTAGACGTGATGGCATCATATACAAATATTCTCCATTGAGCAGGGCTTTTGGCTCTTCAAATTTTGGCTAGACAGAACTGCCTTATATCCACCGAAGTTCAACACATTCCTAGTATGCTTGGCTGAGCATGTTCTTAAGAAAAATGTTTTTTTACTTTCATGGAGCATGCTATTTGCAGCTACAAGGCACGGCAATGGGGGCTTCTTTTGCCCCCATTTATGCAGATCTGTTTATGGCCTACATAGATATGGAACTGATATATGATCCTAACCATAATATCTACTTGGGGGATATGGAAATTTGGAGGAGGTAGCTGGACAACTGTTGGTTGGTGTGGAGGGCAGATAGTGCTTATCTTATGGAATTTGTGGAATATTTGAATCAGAACAAGTGGGGTATAGAGTTCAAGATGAATTATCATCTTCAAGAAATCACTTTCCTGGATGTAACCATCACAAGGAATGCTGACAACGCTTTAAGATCTGAAATTTACAGGAAATATCCACAATATAACTCCTTATTGCATGCCACTAGCCTCGACCTACAACATGTGATTCAGAACATCCCGAAATCACACTTTCTGAGGGTCAGACATGTATGTTCAGATGATGACACATTTAATAAATATAAGGAAGATCTTGTTTGTAGATTTTGTAACAGAGGGTACAGATCAGGCAATATCACCATGGCCAGTAGGTGGGCGAGCACACATGTGAGAGAACAGCTTTTACAATATAAGCCAAAAACAACAGAGAGCCAAAATGTTTTGAAAATGGTTAACACTTATGGTTGGAATACTGGTGGACTCATGAATATAGTAAACAAACACTGGAATATTTTGTTGGCGGACAACAGATTAACTTGATAAATGCCACTTTTCTTTTCGGAGGGGACAAACTTTAGGCTCCCATTTAAGCCAATATAAACACTCTTACAGGCCTTCCAATACAGTTTGGCAAAGTACCATGACTGGGGAGAGATTAATGGGGTCTTATACTTGTGGGCATTGTATCCATTGCCCTAGAGTCTTTAAGACTAAACAATTTACCAGCAAAAATACAGTGCAGGTATTTGATATCAAGTTTTTGGTGAATTGTGGTTTAGACTGGGTTGTTTACCTTGGCTCCTGCTCATGTTCAGCGTTCTATGTAGGGCAAATGTCTAGGCCATTGAGAATCAGAATTTCTGAACATATGAGTGATGTCAGGAATCACAAATTGACCAATGCTTTATACAAACATACCTTGAAGCATCCGACAGCCTCTTTTCATTTTACTGTTATTGAGGTGACATTCTATATAAAATTCCTAGGAGAAGAAAAGGATAATTAAATTAGGTGGGCTTTTCAGCCCTGGTTTGTATGAGCATTTGTAAGTTCTCAGTTATATCTTAATTGATTAATGGAGTTGTCTTTATATACAACTTTGGCACTGCCTTAATTTATAAGCTTCTTTGCACTGAGGAAGGCTAGGTTAGCCAAAACCAGTTTGCTGCTTATTTTGTGGGTTTTGTGCATTCACAGGGTTTTTTTACTACCCCTAGTGATGTTTTGAACAGTTTTTAATAAACTGCTGTTTCACGAACACCTCACAGTGCTGGTTTTGTTTTTTGTATTATTTGAGCGGATTTGGGCTGTTGCACTTGCCATACCTGCAAGGAAGTGATGTTCAGTAAACTTGTTACCCTCTTTATTGCAGCTTTGAGTCTCAATTTTTTTTATTCTCATTGTTAATTGAATTTGTCATTTGAACTACTAATACTTGGAATCTACTTATTTCTTCTGTAAACTGATATTGTTGTTTTACATTGTAATTTGTCTTTTGCAATTTCTGGAGCTTTTCTCCTCAGGTCTCCACTGAAAATGGGCTTGTGCCCAGATGGACTAACCCATTTAACAAATGTCAAATAAATGTCAAATAAATAAAAAAATAAATAAATAAACTAGGCATCAATCCATATGTTATTAGATGGGTAGCAAACTGGCTCACTGATATAACCTACCTAATTAAAATAGGTAGCGTTCAATATACTTGTATTGTCCAAACGGTGAAGTCCAGAACACTACAATATGCCAATAACCTCACGAATAAATGATGTGTTCCACAAGACCACTGGCAAAAAAAACTGGTAAAGGAGTCATAAAATCTGTTTTATTCCATAAAGTAAAGCGCTTTCACTCACTAAACCGTGAGCTTCCTCAGTACTGAGGAAGCTCACGGTTTAGTGAGTGAAAGCTTTATGGAATAAAACAGATTTTATGACTCCTTTACCAGTTTTTTTTGCCAGTGGTCTTGTGGAACACATCATTTATTCGTGAGGTTATTGGCATATTGTAGCGTTCTGGACTTCGCCGTTTGGACAATATAATTAAAATAGGGGAAGCCACCTCAAGCAGTAGACTTGTAACGAGTGGTGTATCTCAGGGATTGGTCTTGGGGCCTCTGTTATTTGAGATATACTTCTCTGAGGTGCAGGCTAAAACCAGTAGGCTATGGCTGACCAAGTTTGCAGATGACTGCAAGCTGGACATGGTCATCAGTTCCCCAAGTGATGTGGGCATCCTCCAAGACGGTCTCACCCAAACAAATGACTAGTGCCAGAAACATGGCCTCAAGCTGAATTCCAAGAAATGCATCATCATCCCTTTTGAGGAGAGTGATGTCCCCATGTTATCACATTAATAACAATGTCCTAAGCACGCAATCAGTCGTGAGGGATTTGGGCACCCAGGATGATAGTAACCTGACTTTTGACCACCATGTTGCTTCCATTGTACGGAAAGCTTTCTACATGGCCCACTTCATAAGTAAGAATATCTCGTCCAGAGACAATGAGGTCATAACATCCATGTTTTCTTCCCTTATAAGGCCAGTTATTAAATACAATGCCCCCTTTGACATGTACCTCACAAAGCACATAAAACAACTGGAGAGACCACAGAGATTCCTCACCAGAAGAATCCAGGGCCTCAAACATCTACCCTACACAGATTGGCTAAAAGCCCTATCATTTTGTTGAATGTGAACAAATGCTCATTTGTGTGAATAATAATTTACAGAATGCAAAAACACAATAGTGATAAAAATCACAAGGGCAGCTTAATTTCAGAAAATGGTTGATGGTGCAAGGCTAAACAGTAAAGTCAGGGGCAGAAAAGGAAAATTAGTTGTTACAATTCTATACAAGATAAAGGCAAAGTAAAAAAATCTGCCGCCATGTTTCCTAGGCCCCATGTTACACAGTGCTTACCAAATACTGTCTCGCACAGTATGACAAAGAAATTGGCAAACTTCAGTAATATTTATTTTATTTTTATTTTACATTTGCTTGACCAGGATAGTCCGACTGGATCAATGTCCATTTTCAGCGGAGGGGCGGGGAGATAAGCTCCAAAAGCATACAATACATTAACTAACTAGTAAGACATAATTGCCTGTATGGTATTTCCAAAAATACATTAAATAACTATTAAGACAATTATTACATGAATGGAAACTGCAAAAAAATATGTAAGCAAACATGAAATAGACTTGAAAACTTGATGTGATAAGGCCTATTATATGTGTCTAGCCAGAAAGAAATGTCATAGCATTTTGTCTGAAATAAGTAAATCACATCTGTTTAATTCCAGATCATGAGATGTGAGAAATACATGTGCATTACTATAAACAAATTATAGTATACTAAAATATCTTGTAAATCATATGTGAGCAATGCTTTTAAATAATTGCCTTGCTGTACAGCTTAAAAACATGCTTGATGTGAATCATTCACCTCATATTGTTTGCTAATTAAAAAATAGAAGTGTTGTCTAATTATTCTGGGTAAGTGGCTTATCATAGCAATGCCAGGCCAGAGTTTATCTGTGCTTTGGCAGCCATGAGAACTGTCATCTAAAGCTTTGCCCATTAAACAAAGCTGTTTTCTTCCAAGTGGATAATGATTGTTAGCCAGTAAAATAACTGCAGATTTTCAATCATTCAATGTTTTTCCCATGGAAAGACACAACACTGTAGAAAGAAGAATGCTGATAAAATATTATTGCATTGGTCATAATTTACCACCTAGGGAATTTGGGCAGACAAAGGCATTTTACTTTGCAATTTGAAACATAGGCATTTTGCATATAATTTATTGTACTCTACATATCTCTTAGTACCATTCATCCTGTATCCAGCACACAAAGAGTGCATCATGATTCATAGAATTCTGCACTTTTTATGCAATTCACATTATATTTCCATACCTGGCTTTGACATAAGGTTGATTAAACAACCTTTATTACAGCTGTACTGCTGCAAAACTTAAATAAAACACTTATACAAAACAAATCTGAAATAGCATCAATATAGTGTATATTTACATCACATGAAATTAATCTGTGCTTTAGTTCTAGCATCAGACTATAGCTACAGGTTGACAGTGTCATCAGATGATATGATCAGTGCACAGTCCAATAAACCCAGAGATGCCGTATCTCCAAATATTACTACTGCAATCACTGCAAGCACTGAAGAAAGCAGCAAGCTTATCACCAAAACAGATTACAACAATAACCATATTACTACAGAAAGAACTTAAAAATACTCAAACACAAGATAAAAATATGATTGTTATACTTCTAACTTCCACAAAAGAAAACTTGAACTCAGTACACTATTTAAAAGTTAAACGTGCTACTACTGCTACATGACAAGGTAAAGTCATTATAGAAAAGTGAGAAATGGCTTGCAAATATCCATCAGAAAAGTGATAGATAGATAGATAGATAGATAGATAGATAGATAGATAGATAGATAGATAGATAGATAGATAGATAGATGATAGATAGATGATAGATAAACACAGAAAGTGATAAATGCAGGCAACCGTCAAACCCAAGCCAGATATCAGTACAGCACCCCCCAAAATATAAAATCATTTAAGAGATACACTTTAAAGAGGTGGTTTGAATTTAACAGAAGATGGCATGCCAGATATCATTTTATCAGTTCAAACATGCTAATATCTAATTTAGTCATCCATATGCAGAACTGTCAAATAAATTGTTAAAATCAGACTGTAAAAATCATTAGGCTTTTCAAAATGACAGCCAATAACACAGGATGCTCAGGTTCAAAACGTGTCTTTACTAGTGTACACCAGGAGGCAAAAAACTATACAAAACAAGTATAGAGTTTTGACTGGCTCTATACAGGAAATACCTTTGATTATATAGCATTTACAATCAGCTTTTGCCCACCTCACTGACGTGGTCAGTCACAGGGCATTTACATCACTATAGTCCACAATATTCCATTCATAAGAAGGTGCTGAGGTAATGCTTTTTAAAAACTTTCCCATGAGAATAACACAGCCTTGCAAGGCACCTGGTCAATTACAATGTCTTTCTGTAAATGTTGCTCTTTCAAGGTTCCAGGCCTGTACGAATACAATAGTCAGTTCATTTCATAATACGTTCCTTTGTTTCTCTGGTAAGCAGCTGTACTCTATCTTCAATAGAGCTCACAAGGCCATCCTTCTCGGTGGAAGGAAGAAAGATATACATCCATACATATTTATTTCTCTCTAACCCAGCAGATAATAATTGCTGAAAGACATAAGCCTGCTGAGCTGGCTACTGCCAGGGTCAGAGGTTAACCACACTGCAGCTAAGCTTCAAGCAATTACATGCAAGATCATTTCTACTGCCATATTGTTAAATAGAATCAAATGCATTACATATTATACTGTTTCTAAACTAGCACTACATATATGTTTAAGTACATATTTTTCTAACATTCTCCCTCCTTTTAATGCTTTTTATTCTATTCAGAAACATAAACAATATTGTTTCATTCCCTAGCCTCTTCCTCTCTGGAACTTTCAACTAGGCAAGTCATTTGTTTTATGTTTCAGAAAGAATTTAATTTGGTATTAACAGATTCAACTCCAGGTCTTGGTACATAGTCTCGGTTACAGATACATCAACAAAGTCCCTAACTAATCTTTTCATACAAGGTATCCCGCAACAGACACATGCTCCCAATATGAGCAAGACAACACAAATGGCTATCAAAATATTCATTAGGATTGAACCCCACCCACCAAATAGATTCTGGAAAAAGTTCGTCAGTGGGTTTGGGCCTGGTTCCGCCATTGCTGATACTTGCTGAATTACCTCTAGGTGATCATTGATTTCGTGCTCATTATCTGGTATATACGCACAGCATTCTTCTTTGATAAGCGTGCACGTACCACCTCTCGCCGCTAGGGTGAAGTCAAGAGCCATTTGATTTTGTAGTACAACAGTTCTCATTGCATTCAGTTCATCAGTCACAAGTTCGAGAGCAGAAAAAGTCGCATTGCTCATTACTTCGAGAAGTTTTGACAATTTCCACAGTTCCCAGATTGATTTGACTGCTCCATAGGCTGGGATTATTCCAGCCCAGGATATAACACTGTCACTCAAGTCCATATGAGTTAATTTTTCTTTATCTTTTACGGATGAATGATCTTTCCAGCCAGCTTCGATTTTACCCACTGGATTAGTAGGTTTCTTGACTGAGTTCCCAGTTCTTTGAGCTATATCTCTCACATTTCGTATCTTACCCAGAGGCAATTCTGCAGTATGTCTTATTGTTGGAACCAGATAACCCAAAAAACAACTGCCGGACCAATTCTCAGGTAACCATTTATATGCTTTTTCCCCACAAACAAAATAACAATTTTCTACTTTAGTACTGATGCGGGTTAACTCTGAATGAAACATTTTCCTGTCTATTACAGACATCTGTTTATACAATTCAGGATTTTTCTGCACATCTTTCAATGTTGTTTTCAATAAGCTTAAATACGAGTCATAATTTGTGCTACAACTAATACTCTGATCTTTTGCTTTTATATAACACTTGTAAGACACAGTTATGTTACAATTACTCCAACCAACTTGGAGCGTATCATTTTTATAGAAACAAGCAATTCCCTTTTGTGTAATAGGTAAATACAGTGCCACTTTGTCCTGTGATCTCACAGAACCTGTATCAAAAAGTAAATTTTCCCAAGTCTCATTTATCCCCAAGGGGACAGCGGACATCAAAAGTCCTCCATATGCTGTTGGTATGGCTGTACAAACCCAGCAATTCGAAATGTTCATAGTCTCTACATACACACGTTTCATGGCTAGGTATGTGTTAAAGTTTGGATGCCAATCTGTGGCCAGTCCATCACGTTTCGTTGTTTTTATCTGTGTAGTTATTTGCAGGAAAAACCCCAGCAAAAGAGAAGTCACCACCAACATGGTTAATAAGTGTATAATCAGTAGGACAGTAAACCAATATCTTTGGGGTTGCTTTGTACTTTTATACACCCTGCCCCTGGTCATTCTGTCCCTGTGGTATATCAGCTACAAAATGTTTGTCCAGCTGGAAATTCTTTACCGGTTTGCAATGGGTCAGGTGAACCCAGGATGACCTCTCTGCAACCTTTACTGCAGTAGGCGTCGCCAACAGTACCTGGTACAGACCTTCCCACTTTGGATTCGTCCAATTTTTCTTCTTGATAACTTTCAGCCACACCCAGGATCCTGGAGTTACCACTGCGTCCGGTTTCGTTTGTTCTTTATCTGAAAAAGAGTTTAACTGCAAAACAGTCTTATTGGTTAACAATCTTTTCATGTAACTGGCTAATGAGCCATCAACCTCCAGCTCTGCAGGCATGAGAGCTTTCCACTGTGGCACATAATATGCCCTTCCAAATACTACTTCAAAGGGGGTCAAACCCTTTACATTTGGAACTGTTCTCATGCTCAGCAGTGCTAAAGGTAAACAGCAAATCCAATTCTTCTGAGTCTCACTCATCAATTTCCTTAACTTATTTTTCAAAATCCCATTGTACCTCTCCACCAGTCCTGCTGACTGTGGGTGGTAAGCACAATGATTCTTCAGGGAAATCCCAAAGAATCTCCCAAGTTGCTGAATTGTCTGGTTGACAAAATGTGTTCCATTGTCACTATAGATTCTTTCCGGTATGCCAAATCTAGGAATTATTTCCTTTACTAGGGCCTTTGCCACTGTTGCTGCATCCGGATTCCTGGTTAGAAAAGCTTCTACCCATTTTGAAAACATATCTATGATCACTAAACAGTATTTCTTTCCTTCACATTTATTCAGCTCTATAAAGTCCATACAAATAGTATGGAACGGATATGTTGGTGTAGGGAAACTCCCTTGCTTCGGTTTGAATGCTCCCTGTGCATGATGTTTACTGCAAATATGACATGCTGCACAAAATTTTTGTGTGTAGTTGAATCCGTATGTTTGGAATATTCTGTTAACTAACTGTACCATCCCCCCTGTTGAGACATGGCTCTGCCCATGGCTCAACAAAGCCGCATATCTGAATAAATTAGACGGTAAGATCGGCTTTCTCTCTTTGGAGATGTACAATCCGTTTTCAAGGATTGCTCCTCGTCTTACCCACTTCTGTTTTTCTGCTTTCGTAGTTAATGTTTGCATTGTTTTCAACATTTCTAAATCTAAAATCTCAGAGGGTTGTAATTCCTCATTTAAAAATAAAGTTTCTGAGTCTGAGGCTGCTTGCTTTGCAGCTGCATCAGCTCGTGCATTACCTTTTGAAATCTTATCCTGTTGCTTCGTATGAGCTGCACATTTACAAATAGCTACTTTAGTAGGTAACTGAATGGAATCTAATAAATTCAAGATTAGTTGCGCATGATTAATCGGTTTACCAGTGGATGTTATCATTCCCCTATTCTTCCACTGCTGCGCAAAAACATGCACTGTGGAGAAAGCATACTGACTATCAGTATATATGTTCACACATCTGTCTTTCGCTAGAGTGCAAGCTCATGTTAGAGCTATCAATTCCGCTGCTTGAGCGGACAAGTTAGGCTGCAGGGGCTGGGCTTCTACAATCCCAACATCAGTAACTACTGCATAACCTACTAGATTCTTTCCTGTAGGACCCTTCCTACATGATCCGTCCACATAAAATGTCACCTCTGCATCAGCTAAGGGTATATCAGTAAGATCCTGTCTGGGTAAAGTTATTTGCTCCATTTCCTGTAGGCAACTATGCGGTTTGCCATCCACAGGAGTTGGAAGTAACGTTGATGGATTTAATGTTGTACAACGTTTAATCACCATATGAGGATGACTCAGCAGTATGGTCATACAAGAAAGATGTCTAGCAGGAGACAAAAATGCAATTTTCTCTTGCAGCAAAATTATCGCAACTGCATGAGGCACCCTCAAAGTGAGAGGGTGGAATAATACCATTGAGGCCGAAGCCTGTACTGCCATGGCAGCTGCAACAACTGCCTGTACACAATGTGGCAACGACCGTGCCACTGGGTCCAACTGCGATGAATAGTAAGCTATGAGGCGTTGCTTACTTCCATGCTGTTGCGTCAAGACTGACGTCATATATCCCTGCTTACAATCTACAGTCTGAAAAAATCTCTTATGGTAATTTGGGAGCCCTAAAACTGATGATGAAGCTATTAATCGTTTTAGCCTGCAGAAGGCTGCTTCTGCTACTGGAGTCCAATGTAGTATATCTTGTGCTGCCATAGGTGTTTTAAATATCAAATCAGCCAATGGAGCCGACTCCAAAGCATAGTTTGGTATCTAGCTTCGACAAAAGTTAGTCGTCCCCAGGAAGGACATCATTTCCTTCTTGGTAGTTGGCTTGGGTGCTTGCAAAATTGCTGCCTTCCTATCTGCATCTAATGTTCTACCCCCCTTGGATACCACATATCCCAGGTACTTGACCTGTGTTCTCCAAAGTTGCAATTTATGCTTGTTTACTTTATGTCCCTGTTCTGCTAAAAATTTCAATAATGCTATTGTATCTTCCCTACATTGCTGCTGGGTAGGGGCCGCAAGCAGGATGTCATCCACATAAAGTAGAACTTGACTGTCCCCTGGTGGAGTAAACCCCACCAGGTTGCTAGCCATCTCCTGTGCAAATATTGTTGGACTTTTACAGTATCCCTGCGGTAGTCGAGTATAGGTATATCTGTTACCCTGAAATGTAAAAGCAAACCAATACTGACTATCTGGATGTATAGGTATTGAAAAGAAAGCATTGCTTATATCTACCATGGTAAAATACTTCTGTTGTGGCTTTAAATCATTCAATAAGGTGTGTGGGTCTGGCACCGTAGGTGCCCTAGGTATTATTGCATCATTTACAGCCTGTAAATCCTGTACCATCCGCCATTCCCCGTTTGCTTTTCTAACAGGAAATAGAGGGGTATTACATGGTGAATCTAAAGATTCTACCAGTACTCCTTTCTTAAGTAATGCCACTATTATAGGCTTGATTCCCTGCTCTGCATACTTTCTCAAAGGGTATTGTTTCTTTTGTGGTCTAAATGCTGACTTCGGTGTAATGGTTACTGGACCTGCTGTCCGAATAAGCCCTACATCTGATTTCCCTGTTGACCAAAGAGTGCTTGGTATATCACACAAGGCTTTTTCTTCTTCTTCTAGCAAGAACATCAATCAGCTGTCCTCACTTTGCTGTAAGTGTACAGCTGGACGTGCTTGCATTAACCAATTTAATTTTTGCTTCTGTATTCCTTGTTCTGACAATTCTAAGTTGGTTTGTCTCTCCCATCTTGTTACTTTTTCACCTAGGTCCACCCATCTGGCATTTTTATGTTTGGTTAAACTGACATGCGGTAGCCAGTTGGACTTACATAATCCCATGAATTCCTGAGGTAATGAACAACTCACCACACTATTACCCTCAGTATCCCAGTACAAGGTTCGTAACACTAGTCTATTAGCAGGATTTCTGAACATTTTTTTCTCATATTCCTTATCAGGCCCTGGTGTGCTACAATAGTACAGAGTACAATGTAACAAATGCTGCTGATCAATGTGAAGGGAGGGTACCTTACTGATGGCTACATTCATCAGTTCCTCGGTTACTGCCCCTGGACCAGTCGTGACTAGGTCCTGGCTGTACCAATAATATGTTTCACCCTCCGATCGCACCACAAAAGTGTCCATTTGCCTCTGTGCCTCCATACCCTTTATGGTAGGAACTACTGCTATGCCAAAGAGCTGTATAAGGTCTCTCCCCAGTAAATTTACTGGACATTTTGCAGATAGTACTATTTTACTTCTCTGGGTCATACCTGAAACAGGGTCAGTTATTGCTATATCATGGGAAAGTGGTTCCCTGTATAGCTGCCCCTTTGCTGCTTTCACTAATATGTAGTCGGGTGATTCAGAGTGTTCCGGTAACTTTGAAGGGTGTATCAAAGTTCGTGATGCTCCTGAATCACACAAAAATCTCACTTCCCTCCCCTCCACCAGAAGTGTAACTTCCGGTTTTGTGTCCGCCAAATAGAGCTCCAAGCTCAACAAGGCTAAATCCAAAACTTCGCTTCCCTCATTTTCTACATCTATTTGCACTTCCTCTATTTCTTTTACTGTATTTACATTTTCTCCCTGCCCATTAGTCTCTCCTGATGATTGTTGAATGTTATGACTATCATATAGTCAGTCCTCATCACTCCTATCCTTCCCTTCCGTAGACGTTTTTTTATTCAACCTGCAATCCCTTGCTAAATGTCCCTTCTTCCCGCACTTGAAGCACTCACCTTTTCTCTTTCTTTCCTCAAAAACCTCTGAGTCTCTGTCAGAGCGTTTATTGCCCTGAGCGTTCCTCCTACCCTTTTTACCTGACTGTACTACAAAGACCTTTGCTCCATCTTCAGCTGTGAAGACTTGCGTCTTCTTTTTCTTCTTACTGTTAAAATGTCTTTCAGCATGCCTAGCATACTCCAGTAAGGCTTGTAGCCTACTCGTTCGATGATCTATCATATGCTTTGTAATAAAGCTACTGATAGGGGCAATGCAACCTTTCAAAAATGCATTTTTCAATTGTTGTTCATATGAACTATCATTTTTCTGATTTTCAGAAATAGGCATACCACTATGGTTATTGAAACATTCTAATAATCTACCATAGTACCCATCCACGGTTTCATTATCTTGTTGTATGCACTTATTAATACAGGTCCAATCTGCTCTAGGTTTCCACTTTTCAGTAATTCGGTCCGTAAGACCCTTTAACCTAGTGTCTAATTCTGCGTCACTATGTAGGAGTGGTTTAAGTTGCGCGTCACGAGCACTCCAGACGCCACAAACCATGTGCCAGTCTGGACCCATAACTTGTCTAATCACCTTCTCTACTTCTTCCCCATTTAAGTGGTAACTCAATCGCATACCTTGTAAATCTTGTATAAACTTTTCATGATTAATTTTCGGATGGGGAATTCCCTCTGTAGCCTTCCGGATATCTTCCGGTGTCCATGGTCTATACACTAAGAGGGTTGGGTCCTGGCCTTCCTGCCCTGCCTGAGGGTTCGGTACTTCAATTAATCGACAGATTTCCTCACTCTCTTCTAGTGAATCTCTTCTTAGTTGAATGTCCCTAAGCATTTTATGTGTTCGGGACCTAGTTTCAATAGGTTCTCTTACAAATGGTTGTTTTAATACCCCTGTTGCCTCAGGATAACATGGAGGGGGACCAGCCTGCCCTCCCGCTTCATATCCTGGATAAGGCATCGGAGGGGGTGGAGGGGGAGGGGCCGTCGCTACTACTGTATTATTATCTTCTTTATCTAAGAATAATGCTTTCGCATTTTTAGTCTTCTGTTCCATTCGGTTCACTTCCTCAATCCACCTATGTGCTTGAGGAATACCCAACTGTCGCTGTTTTTTTGCCTGACCTTCTGCGTCAGATTTTAACTGTTTCAAAAGTTTCACTAACAAAATTTTGTCTAATTTACCATCAAATTCATATTTATTAACCCATTTTGCAAAATATCTCACATTATCTGCTCGCTGCAATTGCATATACTTCACATTATCCGTTAGGGGCGGATCTCGTGATCTCTCAGTGCACTGATTTTCCATGTCTTAAAAAAGACTGTTACGTAACCCTTTTCTTGCACCATGTGGTATCTTCTTCCCTGTATCCACAGTAGTGTCTAGAATGACTGTTTACTTTGCTCTGTTTTTCCCCTGATCTATGACCAAATATACAGTACTTCAATTCATTCTTGACCTGCTATCACAAATCTTAACAACAGTACACTGTAACCTGGTCCCTGATCTAAAACAAAGACAAAGAGGGAAATTCTTCTTACCTGAGCCTCCCGTTTATGACTGCATATTTTTCTTCTTGGGGTCCAGTTTTCCGCTCTTCAGCCACAGATCAGAAAGTGGACAGCCTCTTTACACACAACAATTCAGTCGGAGGTCTTTTCACTTTAAGAAGAACCATTTTGGCAGCTTCTCCTGCGCAGATTTATTACCACCCATGCACTCTGACCTGTAGCTTACCAAGGGAATTCCGGTCCGAAGGACCAAAATGTCAAATAAATTGTTAAAATCAGACTGTAAAAATCATTAGGCTTTTCAAAATGACAGTCAATAACACAGGATGCTCAGGTTCAAAACGTTTCTTTACTAGTGTACACCAGGAGGCAAAAAACTATACAAAACAAGTATAGAGTTTTGACTGGCTCTATACAGGAAATACCTTTGATTATATAGCATTTACAATCAGCTTTTGCCCACCTCACTGACGTAGTCAGTCACAGGGCATTTACATCACTATAGTCCACAATATTCCATTCATAAGAAGGTGCTGAGGTAATGCTTTTTAAAAACTTTCCCATGAGAATAACACAGCCTTGCAAGGCACCTGGTCAATTACAATGTCTTTCTGTAAATGTTGCTCTTTCAAGGTTCCAGGCCTGTACGAATACAATAGTCAGTTCATTTCTTAATACGTTCCTTTGTTTCTCTGGTAAGCAGCTGTACTCTATCTTCGATAAAGCTCACAAGGCCATCCTTCTCGGTGGAAGGAAGAAAGATATACATGCATACATATTTATTTCTCTCTAACCCAGCAGATAATAATTGCTGAAAGACATAAGCCTGCTGAGCTGGCTACTGCCAGGGTCGGAGGTTAACCACACTGCAGCTAAGCTTCAAGCAATTACATGCAAGATAATTTCTACTGCCATATTGTTAAATAGAATCAAATGCATTACATAGTATACTGTTTCTAAACTAGCACTACATATATGTTTAAGTACATATTTTTCTAACAAGAACCTAAGGAAATAAGAACATGACTCAGCTGTTTAAGTGCTAGGGTCCTTTTTTAGTTTATTTTGCTGACAATACTAGGATCACAAAGACTGATAAAAAAGACAAACTTTCATCTCAAATGAGGTAACAGACTTGAGAACAGGTAGCACACTTGCTTTTGGTGGAAAAGGCAGAAGGTTTTGATTTTTATTCCCACAACAAGTAGATCAATTGCTGACACTACTAAGCAGGTCAATAAAATATAAATAAATAAACAAAAAGTAAAGAATGTCAGGTTATCTCCTCCTTCATGAAAATAATCTGCATTATTATCTTCAGGAAAAATGAATTTCAATGTCTAGTTTTGCTTCATTAAGTAGCACTACCATTTCTGATTATTATATCAGTATTGGAATGTAACATTTAGCCAGAACAATCAGACCACTTTAAAATGTATGCAAGAAATGCGTTAAAACTGACAGTCATAATCAATCCCTTTGTCCCAAAAAGATTAATGGCAGAGTTGAGTACAATAATTGTCTAAAAAATTTAGAATGCCTCTAAAATAACAAAAAGAAAGAAAAAAAAAGAAAAATGTCTTCAGCAACCATGTTCAAAAACTGCCCAATGAAATCATCTTCACATGACTAGAATCTTGAAGGTACCCAGTTATCAGAATGACCCACTGCAATCTCTTACCTCCCTAAGACCTGACCCAGTTTAGCTAGAATATTATAAGGTCACTCACTGAATCAACTGCAATCATCCCATTAGTAAGCACTGTCATGGAATATAAATCCAAAACCCATTATTTCTCTACTAAAAAGGGGAAGAAAGAGAAACAAATATTTTATTTAATATTCCAGTACCCCTCTTGTCTTGGGGAAGAAGAGCATATGTTGACTTTCAACAAACATACATCAGGTGACTAATACTCATTGGGATGACAGTGCATTACACAACACACACATATATTCTTATAAACACACAAATACTCCCTCATAAACACACATGCAAGCGCAATCATATAACACATAAACAAACACCACACACACACACACACACACACACACACACACACACACACACACACACACACACGCATAAACCTGTAGGCTATTTTAAGTCTTGTCACTTCACCTACTGGCAGGACTCCGGACTGCATGATGAAACTTGAGAAAATGAGCATGGACAAGAAGGGCATTCAAAATATGCACAGATACAGACTGGGAAGCAAAACAGAGACCCAAACTTTTTGCAGCAGCCACATAACTGATGCAGGTCTATATCATTTTATCAAAGGTTCATTGCCACGAACCTCTGTTCATTGAACCTTATACAGCGAACGTTCACTTCCACAAATGTTCATTTCAACGAATTACTTTCCCAGGGAAAGTAACTACTTGCCAAGCATCAGAAATTTGCCCTTTTCCCCACTGAGGTGCGGTCTCAGAGTTGGTATATATAGTTAGGGGGTTTGGGGGTGCTGCCCCCCACCTAAGTGGGTTTAAAATATTGTACTTTGTGTGATGGTCCGAATGCTGGTCAAGTCGTTACCTTTCCTGGGAAAGTAATTTGTTGAACTGGACATTCTCAGAAGTGAAGGTTTGCTGTATAAGATTCGATGAACAAAGGTTTTCAGTAATGAACCTTCAATAAAATGATATAAACTCAACTGATGTACCATAGTGCTGCCGCAAACTTCAGCTTGACTCGACCAAAAACAAATCAGTTCAAAATAAAGTATAACTTATTTACTCTTGAACTTTGTCACATTCCAGACAGTGAAGAAAATAAACTAAAAATAGAATACTGCCTTCCAGACAGAAATTAAGGTCTTAAATTTTATATTTTGTAATATTGTGCAAACAAATTAGAATATCTATTTAGCCACTCAAGCTACTCATATACAGCAAGAAGCATTTTATTTGTCCATTTGAATACTTTATATGAAGCTATGCAGATGTTCAACAAACATGCTGTCTTACTAGCATATGGATAGAAGTGTTTTTCTACCCTCCTTCTGGCAGTATGTCAAAGTTCAGAACACCTCATACTGCCTGTCTATGAGTGAGAAAGGCCAGTCACCTGGCAGGACCAGGACACCCCTTCATACAGACAGAACCCATTCAGTGTGTTCTTGTGCCAAAGTCAGAGAAAGATATCCTGATTTTAACTTTCTTTCTGGAGATTCCTGTTTCAAATCTCAAATAATAAACTTTGGGTTTTTATTTTATCTGTCTGACTTTTCTGTCAGTTCTCGAATAGTGTATTCTGCTGCTTTGACATTTTTTCTGATTAGAATGTTTGTATATACTTCTGTATTTTTACATTGGGCAGCACATTAAGACCTATAGATTTAAGAGCTTAATCTGGATGTTTGGATAGGAAAACTTGCTGAGACTACATTTTTTTCTTTGGGAACATGAGTATTTGATATGATTGAATAGGGTGACAGCATCTTGTTTATTTATTTTTTTCATTGCAGTTTTGCACAACTGTGTATGCTAAACATTTCAGACAGGATTTGTTTTATCAGTTTGTGGTTCATTTCTTGCCTAATACTGTTTTAGGCAGTATCCATTCATTTTTGACTGAAACTGCCCTTTTTTATAAAATTAGGGGAATTTTGTGTATGTATTTTGTGCCTGAAGCTGTGTTGCTACACGTTTTTATTCAGTGCAGTCTTTAGAATAGTAACCCCTGCAGAAATAGACCAGATTACATTTGGCACCAATTTGATGCTAAATATTTCTGACAGGAATTTTTCATTGGTTTTTAATTTATTTCTTATCTTATGCTGCTTTAGACTGTATTCATTCACTTGGACTTAAAATACCCTTCTTTTTACAAAATCAGGGGATATTGTTGCTTTTTTTTTATGCTTTGCACTGTGTTACTGAAAATACTGTCATTTTCCCAGTGCAACTTTCAGAATAGTATCCCAACAGAAATAGTCTTTAGATTGCTATTAAGAGGGGGAATAGTGGGGTTTGTCCATCATCTTACTGGGTCAACCATGCAACCTGTATCTGGTATTGAACTAGTTAGTTTCTTGTCCCCTGACTTGATTGACTCAGACCTCCACCAACTTCCTCATCTGCACCTAAAAAATGAAAGAATAAATAAAACATGCCTCAGCCTAAGGCTTGTGACTCTGCAGTTGGCTATACGACTACTTGCTTCTGTTACATCCTACTCACCTGGGGTGGTTGTAGTATAACAATTGTGCATGACACAAGGATCAGACATATCCTGTGGGGCTGTACCACTGCCTGCCTCAGGCACTGCAAATCCATTCCCTTTAGGTGCAGAAGAAGTTATGGTTGCAGGATCTGTTTCCATTATTGATACTGTTCTCCCCATGGATTCTCTCGCTAGTGAAGTACATGGTAAGAAGGAATGAAAAACCCTCTACATGGAGTGAGGCAGCAGTCTCTAGTTGGTTTCCAACTTCAGATGGGGTCTATGGATAGCTCCATGGCTCAAGCAGTTGTTTATGGGATGCATACCCGGGTTATAGTAGTGTTGGAACTTCCACCCCTCATATCCCCACAAATGTTTATAGATTATTGCAGTTTCTTGTAAGTACACTTTTGTAAATGCAATTTCAAATGTTTGTGTCAGCACTAATTAATAATACATGGAATTATAGTAACACACTAACAAGATGCCAACTAATGACCTCACCAAAACCAAAAAAGTTATTACACTGACTGACAACATCTGTGCTAAAACAGCAATTTATGCGCAAACAATCCAATGTGACATTTCACTGATCATTAAACATATACATTTCCACCCTATATATTACAGTGGTTCATATAATAGAGTAACAAAAAAATCCATTCAAACAAGGTGCCAAAAATGTACCCAAAATTAATATTCCACAGTTTTTGTTATTCCAGCAATACTATGTTATTAATCGGTGTACTATCTTTACAACAATGTGGTCTGTCCAGTCCTACAAAAGTGAAATGAACTGATGCATGTTTATGTATATGTTTGCATAATGCAATTATATTTCATTTATAACTGACATAATTCAAACATATTTTAATTCTCTTTTACCACATATTGGATGTCATTGGCCACATAAAATAAACCACATGTACAAAGGTCCACATATACTATACTGTCAGTATTAATATTAATGAAGCTCCTTAGTTTATCTACCTTAGAAATGCTGTTGTTTGCAAATTGTTTGTTCCTTCACACGTTATTGCAAAATCAACTATTACCACAGGGCTGGCTTCCCACAGGTCTGGCTTTTATTGTCATCTGAACCTGACATGTATTCAAACCATATTTATAACATGAGAGTTTACCAGTTGTATCTCCATTTTAGAAGAGAAATGGCAAGGTTCAGACAGAATTGCACTTAAAAACTGGTCATCATGTAGAAGTACATGGCAATGCCTTGTAATGAAATCCCTGATTTAAGTAGAATAGTCATGTAACCTCACTAACAGTCATAGTTTATCTTTCATTTGCTGCTGTCATAATATTTTAATATTTGAACAAGTCATTCCTCAGTTTCATTTTAGCTTCCAAATAAGTTGCCTTAATGAATGATTCCATATAGCCTCAGTATTTGAAACCCTGAAGCAACTCATTGTCCATATATTTATAATTATGTTCATTGCTGACAATTCTGTTTACCTTAAATGCTTTTACTCTGGTTATGTTTAAGATAAGATCTAGTGCCTGCTAGGAGGTAATTATTAAAAAATGTATAATAACTGACAGGTTCACCATACCATTCAAACGTTTATTCCCTGTTATGCCTCACAAGCCAGTGGTAACCAGTCAATCTTATTTATAACTGTTATATCATAATAAATTCTGTCCTGCTAATCTAAGGATGATTTCATAGCATGTTTATTCAGTTTTCAATGCTAGAGTCCACATACTTCTTGGCTGAGCTTTATGTCCTAGTCCATATACAATACAGACTTCACTTTCAGTCTTTCCCCAAGAGGCTGTATCATATAAGGATAAGATCATCACTTTCTACTTGAGCAGATACACAAACAATAAGATACTCACTATTGACTGGCTTCTCAATTGTTTCAGACAATAATCATCGCCAGGTCTTCTGGGTCACATTCAGGTTGCAATTTTTTGGCCCACACACCTCAGAAAAACGTTAACATTATTATTTTTAATGGCAGACTTTAAGAATGTACATCTTATAGCTCTGTCTCAGGAAGTGTCGAACTGTTGTCTGGCATTGCCTAAACAGATGATTTCACAATGACCTGAGAAATCACTTTCCATGACAACACTATGTGTAGACACTGGCACATTTGCTGTCAGGTGTGTACTTAAAGGCATGTTTAGAATTATGGGACACATTTTAACAAAATGTGAAGATAAGGCCATTTTGAAAGCCCACGGAAACATATTGAAACAATCATTCTAGTGAAATGGACAGAACTAATGCTTAGCTTAGCATGTTCTCTCTTGAGAAGTCTTCCTCCTCTGGGAATAAAATAATTCATCAAATTCACATGATAAATGAAGAGGAAGCATTCTGCCACAAAATTCAATAACAGAAATGTTGAACTACATATTAAATAAATTAAAAAAAAAAATACTGCAGATAAATAGTTTTCTTTCTCAGGAAATCACTATATAATTAAACACACAAAAGTATACATAAAAGGCCACTCTTGGGGTGTACTGGATGCCTGTGTATTAATTTGTCTGGTAAACTATCATAAAATGTTTATGCTAAGCGTGCTGAGAAGTATTATCATGTTGGTTTTATTCATATTCTTTTTCTTAGTATGTGACTCAGACCAATTCACTAAATTATTTAGTACTCCTGTTTTCCAAATAAACTATGAAGAGATTCACTTCTGTCTGGTGGGTTTACTTGTTTACCAAGCTAATGAATAAAATCCTAAGTAAAATAAATAAACAAATACATGTATGTAACTGTGAATAATGACTACTTGTGAAACTGTTTAGGGCAGAGAGAAGAGTATTTTTTTTAATTACAAAAAATCATTTGGCAGTTCTGAGGAAGCTTTTCATTGGTAGAAAACAACAACCATTCTGAAGGGGTTCTACTATGGGCCAGAATCTGCTGTGGTTGTATAGAGCTTTTTTTCATCTTTGTAGGTTCATAGGTTCATAGGTAAGTACTAGGCTATCAGCTCTAGGTCCTATACAAGCCTAGCCACATGAGTTCCCTGGTTTTCGCCATGCAAGAAAATTGTTTTCCTGTGCCCCTGTCAAGCAGAGGCACAGCAGTGATTCCCGGGGTGAATTTCCTATTACCGTTCCAATTATCAAGATTTATTTTAAGAGGGCTAATGAGGAGCTCTGCTTGGCATGAATAGGCAGCCTATTCCAGAGCAGGGGAAGTCTCTGGGGCAGGAATCTATCCCTCCAGCATGTTCTGTTTATTGTGGTGACAAGGTTTAGATCCCTGGATCGTGTGGCTCGGAGAGACTGGGATTTCTTTAAGTGTAGCATGTCTATCAGGTCTGGGGTAGACATGGCTTTGTACTTTAGGCAGAGGTTGCTTCGGAATAGATGATATGCGATGGAGTAAAGCTGGAGTTTTTTGAGACAGTCGGCGTATGGCATCTGTTTGAGATTGGTAATCCTCTTAGTGAAGTATTTCTGTGGACTTTCCAGCTGTTGCAGATGTCTTGCGGGGTACAAGCTAAATGGGGAGTTGTACTCTATGATGGGTCTAATAAGGGATGAGTAGAGAGGAACAATGACCTCTCTTTTTCTGGAGGAGAACACCTTTGTGATGAGGTGTGCCATGTAGAAGGATTTACTGACTACTGTGTGGATGTGATAATCAAAGGATAGACTGCTATCCACCTGTGTCCCAAGGTCTCTTATTACACTTTCGGTGATTAGTAGGCTACTGTCTATGTGGTAGTTCATGGGTATGGTATTTTTCCCAAGGGGGATAACAATGCACTTCTTGGCATTGAGCTTTAGGCCATGACTTTGACTCCAAGATCAGTCTCAGTGAGGTCTCTTTGTAGAATGTCCACATCCTTAGGTGAATTGATTAAGGCTCCTAGTTTGCAGTCATCTGCAAATTTCATTAGCCAGAGACTAGCTGTATTTGCCTGGACTTCAGAGAAGTAGATACTGAACAGGAGAGGACCCAAGATCGAACCCTGTGGTATTCCACTTGTCACTGGTCTGAAGTCAGATTTGGAGTCGGCTACTTTCACTGTGTGGGTTTTATCAGTGAGCCGATTGGCCACCCATCTTGTGACATAGGGATTTATGCCTAGTCCAGTGAGTTTATCTATAATACCAGAGTGGGGGATGGTGTCAAAAGCCTTGGCAATGTCAAGATAGGTAGTGTGCACTACCTTACTCTCATTTACGGCTCTAGTGACTGCTTCGAAGAAGTTAATCAGGTTTAGGAGGCATGACATACCCTTTACAAACCCAAACTGAGTGTGGTCCAGAGTTTAGAGGTTACCTATGTCTTTGTGGGTCTACCTGATAACACCAACATGCCAAAACACCAACAACGAAATAACCGACATGACAAAACCAAAAAAAAAAAGAAAGTTCAAAAACACAAAACTTCACATGCCCGATAAACCACAATCCCGACAATCAACAAAACAAATACATTTCCCAGAAAACACACACACAACACAAGCACACCAAAAACCTTACAAACCAACACTAAACCTTATATACACAACTATCTATGCACTAACCTTAACCCAAACCCTAACCCTAAGGTCTGTCACTATCGCACACTTATCTTACCCGCACCCTAACCCTAACTCACTTAATCCACCCCTAACCCTTAGGTCTGTCACTATCACACACTTACCTTACCCACACCCTAACCATAACTCACTTAATCCACCCCTAGCCCTCAAGTCCGTCACTATCGCACACTAACCTTGCCCGCACCCTAACCCTAAATCACGTAACCCACCCCAAACCTAAAGTCCATCACTATCACACACTTACCTGACCTGCACCCTACCCTTATGTCCGTCACTATCACACACTTACCTTACCCACACCCTGACCCTAACATCTTTCCCTACCGCACACTTACCTTAACATGTCGATGTTCTCAGCATCGGAATTCTAAACTTTCAGTCTTCTCCATTGTCAATCTTCCGGTGTCTGTGTTCTCGTTGTTGGCGTTGTGCACTTTCAGTGTTTTCAGGTAGACCCATCTTTGTTCATAAGGTCTAGGATGATGTGTTCCATGGCCTTGCAGACCAGGCTCATCAGGCTAATTGGGGGCTAGTTCCCAGGGTCTGTGGTGGCACCCCCTTTTGTGGAGTGGGATAACTGTTGCTGTGTACCACTCCTTAGGCACAAAGCCTGAAGTGAGGCTATGGTTGAACATGGTACTTAGGTGGGGTGCCAGTTCATTCTGTAGTTCATGCAAAACGCAGCCTGGGATGTTGTCCAGTCCCATAGATGCTGTGTTCATGGCTTTGGAGAGTGTGGTCTTCACCTGTGCAACCATTATTTCAATGGGTTTCCAACCATGCGGTATGGGGATGGGCCCTTTGGGGGGTGAGGAGGTGAAGTTAGCACTGAACCTGTCTGCCAGGATGTTGGCAATATCAGTTGGTTCGGTAAATGTAGAACCATTGTGTTGTAGTTCAGAGCAGATGTGAGTGCTGCCATTGAGATTCTTGACATAGCTGTAGAAGTCTTTGTGGTTGTCTTTAGAATCCAAGGCAATTTTATTTTTGTAACAAATTTTGGAGGATTTTATGAGGGATCTCAACTTCTTGCTAAGGCTAACTAGGGAGTTCCTGCAGTCATGGGATTTTACTCTTTTCTGTAACAGTTTCTTCCTTCTGTTGTAGAGGTTGTTTTTGGCAGGGTGCCACCAGATTGGCTTCCTTTTTCTGGAGGATAGCATCTTGGTTCTGTTGGGGATGGCACAGTCCATGCACTCATGTATGTGCTTATACTGTGCATTTGTATATGATTCAGCAGTCATGCCACTATTTTCCATCTGTGTGGGTGTAATGAAGTTTGCCACTTCTGACTTAAGAAGCATGAAGTTGCCTTTGGAGAAGTTTTTTAAGATGGTTTCCTTAATGGGTGGCAGGGGGGGGGGCTGGATTTAGATGTCTAGGGTGATTAGCTTGTGGTCGGACCTGACCAGCGAGGAAATGGTTTTAGTCAACATCTTCGACTACTCGAGTAAAATTTTGAGTATTTTGGGGGATACTAATGTGTACATCCTGATATCTATGAACGAGATTAATATTTCATATAGAAAAATAGATCTAGCGATTGAAGAATTTGTAATTGACAACAGGATAGATGAAAAGACTGGTATTATGTTGACTATTAAAAAAAACAAGATTAGCCACTTTTTTTGGCATCCCTAAGATTTATAAAAGTACTACTGATCTACCATATAGGCCAATTGTTTCTGGAAAAGGGTCCAAGACATATGCTATTGCATCTCTTTTAGACCACGCACTTAAGCACATTCCTAATGAACATGAGCATATGTTAAAGGACTCGTGGGACTTCCTACGTAGTCTAACTTTGTAACCATATGAAGGTGAAGTGTACTTTGTGACCATTGATGTGATCACCTTGTTTACCTGCATTCCAACCGACGAGGGACTAGATTATTTTTGGCTATTATTGAAAGAAAAAAAAGTCTACTTTGAGTTTTGATACCGACCTTTTGGTAGAAATCATGAGGATGGTTTTGGAAAACAACTTTGAGTATTTTGAGGGAGAAACTTTTAAACAGATTAGAGGGGTAGCTATGGGGGCTGCATGCACCCCCATTTACACTAACTTAGTTCTCCTACAATGGGAATTGCAGTTTTTGTTCCCTTCTGAATTTTGGAAAAATATAAAGTTGTACAGACGTTTCCTGGATGATTTGTTTATCATTTGGGAAGGACCAGTGAACACCATCCTTGACTTTCCTGAATTTTTGAATTCCACTACTGATTTCTTAAAATTTACATTCAAATTTGACCAGTGTGGGATTGACTACTTGGACGTGAGGCTAGATAAAATTAATGGGGGATTGAAGTCAAGAATTCATAGAAAGATCACTTTTAGTAATTCCTATCTCCCTTATATAAGTGATCACCCTTGGAAACAAAAAAGGAGTATTGTAAAAGGCCAAATGGTTAGAGCGGCCATAATGACTTCAGAGTGGAGTGACATTTTAGTAGAAATAAGATTTATTTCTGAGCTATTTTATTCAAGGGGTTATCCTGACTGGTTAATAAAGCAAGTGTCGGAAGAAATTATAAAAGGACGGGCTATAAAATACCTCCCCCCATTTTGGGGAAAACATTGGAGACTACAATAGTTGACATAGGGACTGGTGAACAAGCCTTTAAAAGGGCTTTAGTTTTAAAGCACAGTAATATAACTAGGGAAGTCAAAACCTTGGTTCAGAGAAACTGGAAGATGTTAAAACATAATTAGGACATAGTACACAAAGAGGGTAGTGAAACAAATTTTGTTTTTAAAACAGGAACAAATTTGAAAAAGGGTTTTGAAAGTAACAGTAGGAATTTAACCCCAGATAAGGGGACTAGTAGGTGTGGTAGTTGTGGGTACTGTAAATATATTTTGGATGAAGTACCCATCACCTTAAAAAACAATGGTAATAGTAAAATTTATTTTAAGAAGGGTAATTGTTACACTAAAGGTATTGTGTACATAGCCCTGTCTAGGGATTGTCCAAGTTTCTATGTAGGGAAATCAGAGAGGGCATTGAATAAATGCATCTACGAGCATCTATATAATATTAGAAAAGGAAATATAAATAATGCATTAAGTAAGCATCTACAAACAGAACCCAAACATACAGGTTTCCATTTTGGAATTCTTGAAAAAGTGCTAATTGACCCTAAGGTGGGAGACTGGGAGAACTGGTTATGTTGTAGGGAGACCTACTGACAATTAAGATTAAATGCCACCCACCCCCTCAACTAAATGAGTATATTTCCATTAAACCTTATTTAATAAAAAAGGCAGAGAATTTACAACATCAAAATTGAGATATTCATAAATAATTTAATAACTAGACTGTATTGTAATAGTTTTTTTTTTAATTATTTAAATGGATATTAATTTATATAATTCTAGGTTTTGTTTGTTAACATACCTTTATATTTATTTTTTAAAGTGTGGTTAGAATATTTTTATTTATTTTTATTTATTTTTATGTATTTTGTAGGAACCTGGTAGGTTTTACTGGGTTTCTTTGTGGTTAATAGTATGAAAGGTTTTGAGTTTTGAAATGTGTGCTTTTACTTTAAATTTTGTGAAAAAGTTACTTTTTGGCACCTTTTCTAAAATGGGGTATTTATGACAGTTAACTGATACATTTACTGTTTTTGCACTTGAAAAAGCCCTACAATTGAGTTAGGGTGAAAGCTCTTGTGACATCTTATCAATAAACTTTTTTTGGACATCCAGTCCTGTTTCGCTGGTCGACCATTTTGTTTGGAATACAATTTTGGTTGTACGGTCTGTTTTCTACATTTTCTATTAAAATAATGAAACTAGCAACTTTGGAAAGAAAAAGAAGTAAAAGGCATTGAGAATACTGAAGAATGATAGACTTGTGTAAAGAGGAATGGGTCTTAGAAGGGCTTATCAATAGTAATGCATCTGAATATTTTATGATTTGGAAATGCAAGTTAGGCAGGTTTTTGACCTGCTTAAGGTCTACAAGTGTTTGGATAAGCTTATGTTTAGACCCACAGTACCGGTCAGGGTAGTAAAATGGAAGCAATGGCCATTTATGTTGCAAATTTTTTACAGATTTTAGTGTATCAAAGTGATTCTCATATAAAAAAGATTCTTTTGAATTTAGTAAATGCGTAGAAAGTATAGCAATGGTGTGTTCTATGCTATTGGAAACAGTGGATGTAGTATCCCTTTATACAGTTATTCCAAATGTAGAAAGGTTGGAATTTGTTAAGAAGGAACTGTGTGCATCAGGACAATTTTCAAATAAACAAATTAAGTTGTTCATAGAAATCTTAGATGTGATTTTAATATATATATATATATATATATATATATATATATATATATATATATATATATTTATATTTATTATTATTTATTTATTTATTTTTTTATTTGAAACTGAGATTTACAAAAAGTGAATGGTAAAGCTATGGGGCAGCAATGGTGGAAAAGTCAAAGTATTTTAAAGATGTTATTCTGTATAAATGTTTTATTGATGATTTTTTTTTTTTGTGGCCAACAAGTTAAAAGTTAAAATATATAAAAAAAGACGTGCAGTGCAATAGTTATTTACATTTTAGTAGTATGCATAATTTAAGCTTAAAAATACAGCACAAGAAGAAACATTTTTATTTTGTTTGCTTACTTGAAAATTGCCTACAAGAAAAAAGTATAAAGGAGATTGCGAGGAATTATTGGAGGTTCCTTATGAATTTTCAGGAAGTGAAGAAAAAAAAATAGGTGAATGCCCTGTTTTGTATTTAAAAGAGCATTTCTATAAGAACAATATAATGAATAAGCAAACAGAACACATCAAACGCATGTTTAAATGTATGAGTAGTAGTTTTTGTGATTTTTATTGAAGTCAGTGATAGGATTTTGATAACAGCAAGGAACTATGAAATAAGATTACAAAATAAATATGATTGTAAATCAAAATATGTAGTGTAGGTAGTGTTATGTGTCCCACTTTTTATACTGGCAGACTGGTAGGGGAATTTCATTAAAAAATTTATGATCACCTCAGAGCTGTTGAAAAAATGGAAATGAGTAATGCTTTGGCAAAACATATAAGCCAGAAGCATTTGGATAGTTCATTAAAAGTGAATTTTAAATTGTCTGTTATAGATCAAGTTTATAATTTTAATTATAGAAGGGATCGGGAAGATGAACTGGACTGGAAAGAATACTATAGGCAGATCAGATTAAATGCATGTGCTAATCCTGGAATGAATGCTAGAATTGTAAGATTGTTTTGAAAAGGAAAGTATTAGTTAATTCATTTATTTAATTAACCATGTGATTTTAAGAGGTTATTTGAATTTTTTATGTTAGTGCAACCTGGTCTGATGAAGAGTATGAAAGCACTTACCGGTTGTTTTTTTTTTTTTTTTTTTTTGTAAGATCCATATTTTACATTTAGAAGTATTTTAATCTACATTTTGGATACTTTGTTTTAAATATTTGTTAGTTTTATGGTTCAGTGGAACGTGTGAGTGGCCTTTGGTTGGAATATGTTTAGGTTGTACAGTTTTCAAGATATGAAAATTTGTGAATGTTTAGAAAAGTATAATTTGGGGGTTGTGTGCATTATACTATATTATAGTATTTATGGAAAAGATTATGAATGCACTATTATCACTTTAAAGAATACTTCATACTGATAACCTTGCTATTTGTACAGTTTTAATAGTTTTTATTGCTTTCAAAATATTTGTACTTATCTTATGCTTATTAAGGTTATTTTTCAGAAATGTTCTAGAATGAAAAATATGTGTAGGCTAAAAATGGTGTGACATTCCCTGCCACATAGATGTTAATGAGTTAAATACACTATACAGCAAACAATAGGACTGAAAGATGGTAGAGAGGGACTTTGGAAGCCAGGTTACCATAAGCGGTGGAAGCCTGGAGCTCTAACTCTATGGTTAGAATTTTAGAAACTTTTAGCTTAATGTCTTGCTCTGGACTGGGGCAAACTCTTAGAATGGGGGAAAAAAGGAACAGGGTAAAAAGAAATGAAATGTAACTTTAATCAGGTATATACAGCTATTTCAGAAATGTATCAGTAATGCTGTAATAAATAATGAAGTGAGACTCAAATCTTACAGTAGATTACAGTCCTGCCTCCACTGTGAATGAAGCTACAAGACTGAGACCCCAGGCTGGGTTCAAAATACAAAAAGCTACATTTTACACATAATTCTACTTATGGAAACAGAAGTGCAGTTTAATGTATAAAAAATGTTAAAACCTTGCACTAATACACAAAGATGCCACAACTACAAATGAACTTACAAGTCTAAGGTCCCAGAACAAACTTTTTTAAATGCAAACTGATAACGTTTTTTGCTAAAATATGGACAAAAAGCAGAGAATTTAAAAAAAAAGTATCACCACACAGGTCGCTATAAGTGCAACTTAAAATATGTAAGCGAATTTAAATAAAGACTTTTTTTTCTTTCCTTTTGATGAAAAGCACATATCTCACACCTTGGGGCTTTTACCACCTATTGGAGTTTTGAATAAAAGACCCTGGATTGATGTAGGCCTATGATACATTTAGCAGACCTGATAGAGAAGGATCCAATCGAAAAAAGCCACTAGAGGATCTCAAGTCCTATGGTTGAAACTTCCACAACTTTTAACTTAATGTCTCAACTGTGGCCTTGGCAGACTTGAAGAACTGGGGAAAACCAGTAGCAAGGTAAACAAAGAGGCACTGGAATGCAACTTTAAGCAGCTATATATGGCTATAAAAAGTACTGAAGCAAAAATCTTGGATTAGAATTCACAATACCATTACTACTGCAATCCCACCACAGACTAAGGCAGCACAGTACTTGATTGCAACTTTAAGCAGTTATATACTGCTGTAAAAAGTATTAAAGCACAAATCCTGCAGCAGAATTCACAATGCTGCCTGTACTGCAATTCAACCACAGACTAAGGCACCAGACTATTCAGAAATTTACCATTATTTTTTTTAACAAATGATGAAATGAGGCTGAAATCTTGCAATAGATCGCAATCTTCCCATAACTGTGAATGAAACTACAAAACTGAAATGCCATTCTGGGTTCAAAATACAAAAAAAAAAAAACATTTTACATGTAATTCTACTTATGGAAATAGAAATGTGGTATAATGCAGTGTACAAACTTCCCACAACTGCAAATGAAGCTGCAAGACCAAGGTCCCAGAAAAAAAACTTAACAAATCTGGACAGATAACGTTTTTGGCTAAACAATGGACAAAAAATAGAGAAGTACAAAAATGTTATACCAGACAGGTCACTATAAGTGCAATTTAAAATATTTAAGCAGAATATAAATAAAAGCTGTTTTCTTTCCTTTTGATGAAAAGCACATATCTCACATTTTGGGCCTTTATCACCTCTCAGAGCCCTGAATAAAACACTCTGGGTGGATGTAGCTCTATGCTAAATTTAGCAGTCTTGATAGAGAGGGATGCAATCAAATAAAGCCAATACTGGAATTATGGCCTGTAGGTAGAATTTCTGAAACTATTAACTTTTTGTTACAGTGGTAGCCAGGGCAGTCTCAAAGAACAAAGGAACACCAGTAGCAAGGCAAACAGAAAGGAAGTGGAATTTAACTTTAACAGATATATTATCTACTATTTTTTTATTTTTTATTTATTCATTCATTTATTTACAACCCATTTACATACTCCTTTAACGGTATTTATTTATATAAAAGCCAACAATTGTGTTTTCCATTGTGCTTTACTCTACGTTTTATAAACATTTCAGAATAGTCAGCCAATGATGAGATAAATTGATTAATTGAATGATTTATTTGATTTAATTGAACAATCAAATGTTTGTATTTAAATGGAGAGTTTCTGTTATTTAAACTGATTCTGAAGAAGTCTCCGTGTAGGAGATGAAAGCGCTCAATCAGTTGTCTTATTGTTTGTTTATACAATAAATTACATGCTATTTTAATTTATTTCGTTGTTTTGGACTATCTTGGAGATGCAACTTGCAGAGTTAACTTGGTGAATTGTGTTCGGAGGAGAGCCTTTATTGCTACTGGATTGGATATTGTACTTTTTGTGAGTTGCCTTGCTTTCGGTTACGTTAACAGATATACACAGTTATGAAAAATACCGAAGCTCAAATCCTGGAGTAGAATTCACAATATTGCTTTATTTGTTCATTTTTGCCTTTAACCCATTCTAAAGGTACCTATTATTTGAAATTGTCTTGTCAAGGTAGTTTGTTTAAGTTGTTTTCCTGTAGTATTGCACTTGCAAGCAATCTTTATTTGTGTTTTACATCAAGAGGTTATCAGTACCCTGTACAGACAGAAAATCCCAGAAAGTAAACTATATTCATAAAATTACCATCAGAACTGAAAAGTGGAGTTTTGTGTGGATAAAACAAAGCCATTGTGCAGAGACAAATTTAGAACAGTTTCTGTTCACATTAAACATCATCACTATCACATCATAGCACAATTTAACCTAGCCAAGTACTGAAACCTAGAGACCACCCACAGATACCTCAGTATAACCCAGTCCATAACCTACAGTAGCCCACCCAAATACAGGTCCAGACACCATGAATATAAAATTCCAAAATGGCTCCATAGCTAGCTTTGTAGATATGAGCATCGTGAGACAATGTTGCAATTGTCTCATTCACAAACATTTAATCCTTAAAGAAACAAACACAGTATGGAAGAGATGCACATATATAATTTCACCAGAGACAGACAACTCACATACAAACAAGCTTGTCAAGAACAAACACCCTCCATCCACCACACATAGTGTCCACCACATACATAGAAATCAACTTACGCTATGGCACTAAAAAATCAATCTTCCCAAACCTCAAAGACCTCCTAAGCATATTAATCACAATGCCCATCTTTCTTTAACAATCTGTAAAAGCACTCACCAAAAGCAATACCAAACACTACACATATGCTTAAACCCAGTGGAGCCTTTAGAACAAAGCCCATCAGATAAGCAAACATATTACCCAGGATTCTTGTCATAGAGTACTCCATCGTACGACACATAGATGCCTCAGTCTCCAGAGTGACAAAGGAGAAGATAATGGTTAGTTGATTGTTTGGAGCCAGGATTTGTTAAGTTGCTCATGCATTCAAGTAGTTATACCACAGGTACCAGTATGATTATATCATGATACACGTGGGTGTTAATAACCTGACACATACTTCCCTGGACTATATGATGTTAGAAATTGCTGAGGTCTGTTAATATGTGTCTCAGCTTGGTATGTGCCTTGCATTGAGCAGCATTCTGCCTTCACCAAAGATGATGCCACAGTACGAACAAAAGATGATTGACTTAAATAATTGGCTTAGTTTCTGGTGTCTTTCCAGGAGGAATTCAATACTTGCTAGAAAGGAAGGATATTAGCTAAAACTTTATCCACCACCTAAGAGTTTTTCTCTTTCTTTTTTTTGTTAGAAAATATCCAATTGACAAACCAACCAACATGGCTAATAAAACCCAAAGAAACATGATGGCATTACTGCTCAATGCTAGAAGCCTAAACAAGAAACTACACACTACACAAGGTCTCCTCACTCTGGAGAATGTAGACATCTGTGCTGCCACAGAGACAAGGTTTAAATCCAAAGAAAGTACTCTTGCAGTACAAAACTTCAGTGCCATCCACACATTTAGACCATGAGCTACACAGTCAGAGACAAAACGTGAAGGAGTCCAGTCTGTAACAGCAACAAGAATAACTCCCTAGAATGGTTTAATAGGACAATACTGTGTTATTTATTCACATGCAAATCACCAAATTCAAAGTCTCATACCTTACCATAGCCAGATATAGGTCACTCTCTAGTTCCTAGAATCCCATAGCTCATACCTAGACTCACCATTAAACTTAATAGTCTATTCAAGGGAGACCCTTCTATAGACTGGGAAACATACGTTGCCTCATATTCACAGGCGCAATGATTCCTGGACTTTACTAACACAAACACTGTTGATCAGATAGTGCACACACCCATCAATGGATGAAACATACTGGACCTGGTAGTCATCAATATGGAAGAATTCTGCAACACCTGCCACCCCAGTGTCACATTCTCACCGGTGAGGTCAGACCATATAGCCGTTGCCTTTGAAATAAAAATTAACTCAGTAATTCCAGCAAAACCGGGACTATTCCAAAGCAAACTACATCCTATTAAGAGATATTTTGTCAAAATTCAATGCCCCTCCCAACCCCGAGTTCAGAGCAATAATGTAAATGGCTATATAGAGCCTGCTTCACCTACTAAAAGTAAGCCCAAAGCAAACTCTAAAAACAAACTATGCTAGTGGAATTCTAACCTTAATAGAGTATATAACAAAAAGAAGAAAGTTGAGGCTAAAATCAGGAAGAGAAACTTCCATCATGATAACAGCTCTTTAATTAAGCTAAACTGGAAACTAAGAGAGTGAATTAATTTCAATAGGGCCAATTATGAGGTCAAAATTACCTTATGGGCTAAAGGCAGACACAAGGTCTTCTACAGCTATGTCTAAAACTTCAAAGGCCGCACACATCAGTGTGCCAAACTAGTAGTTAATGGTGCCACCTTCACTGAGCAGAGTGGCATAATGAATATGCTGGCTGACAAATTCAGCTCAAACTTCACCCCCCATCTCACCTCTCTCCTCTACAAGGAAATACCTACTAGCATAACCACCCCAGCTATTAACAGGGAGCAGGTACTGATGGTGCTTGCTAAAGCCAAAAACACAGACTCAGTGGGCCCTAACAGTATTTTGAGATGCCTCCTAAATAGCTTGAAACATGACCTATCAGGACCACTTAAGTAATTTTTCATCTCAGCCTCAAAACAGGCTTTGTACCATGAGAATGGAAGATTGCAACAGTTATTCCACTTCATTAGGTTGGAACATCAACTCACCCCAGAAACTACAGATTTATTAGTCTGACTAGTATAATATGCAAAGTCATAGAATTAATTATCATGGCAATGATCAACAAATGCATTGGACCCAACCCAGTTTGGCTTTGTCAAGGGAAGGTCATGCCTTCTAAACCTAGTGGACAGCTTTATGAAGGTCATTAAGGCAAGAGATGAGGGGAAAATGGTGAGTACCACCTACCTGGACCTGGTTAAGGTGTTCAATGCAGTATCCCTCTTTGGTATATTTGACAAACACACCGAACAGGGCATAATTCCCTATATAACTTGCTGTATTGCCAACTGACTCAAAGGCAGGACCCAGGAAGTCAAGTTGGTCAGACCACCGCCACTAAGAGACCGTTCACCGGCGGGATACCTCAGGGCTCTGTACTGGGACTGCTCCTATTTGGCATATACTTCTCAGAGATAAAGGCTAATGTCAGTGGTCATTAGCTAACCAAGTTTGCAGATGCAAATTGGGAGCTGTCATACATCCACCCATGGTACAAACATCTTAAAACATCTTATCACAGGGTCAAACACAGACACATGACTAGTGTCAAATTCATGGATTAAAACTCAATGCTAAGCAATGCATTATAGCAAAACTGACACTTAGCAAACTCCTCCATTGATAAGACACCTCTAAGAGTTGACCCAGTAGTCAGGGATCTGGGAACATATATATAGAGTAATCTGGCCTTTCACCAACATATAGCGAAGGTAGTAAGAAAATCATTCTATGTCACCAACTTAGAAGTAAAGGCATGGCATCCAAATCAAGGGAAGTCATAGATCCACTTTATTCAGTCCTTATCAGACTCATCATTGCAACAGCTGGAACAACCACAAAGGTTCCTTACCAGGAGAATCCAGGCTATAAACACATTGCCCTATATGGAAAGCATATCTCTGTACTCAGTCTCCTACAGATTTCTCAGATGCAATCTATGCCTGGCATACAAGGCATCCTGAGATCCAGTTCTGATGGACCTTATGCACGTCTGCAAAATAAACAGCATCAGATCCACTAGAATTTAATTTTGTTTGTGACATAAATAAGACTTATTGGTGAGACAGATTTGTGTCTCAGAGGATACCTAGAAGACACTCCCTATCTATGTGAAGCAGAGCCCATCTTTAACCCTATTTAAGCATAACCTTGACCAGTGGATAGGAAATCAAAAATTCACTGTGGTCTGGCTCCCATGCCTCTGACAGACAGAGACAGACAGAAATGCCTAAACTAACATACTCCCCCTACATAATCTCTAGAAATTTTCTAACATACCCCTCCTAATAAATGTGCTGGGTTGCACAAGTAGGCTTATAAAGGCCCTGGTGGTTGCTAGCCTGGTATATACCTGTTTACCAATGAACATATGATGGTTGTATGTTTTCTGGCTAAATATAGGTTACTAATAAATAAAGAGCAGTGGTACAAGAACTGAGTCTTGAGAGATGTCCTCAGGTAGAGATAGATATGGGTGAAAATTATTATGTCATTTATGAACATTTTCCTATCAGAAAAGTATCCAGGAAACCAAGAGAATGACAGGTAGCAGATGCCTAAAGAGGACAGTTCATTCAGTAGTTTTGAGTAGGAGATAGTGTTGAATGCATTAGAAAGGTGAAATAATATGGAAGAGTGTGAGAAACCAGCATTGTCATGATAGTTGATAGGATTAATGATGTCAAGGAAGCAGTTGTGGTACTGTGCCATGGAAAAAAAAAACATAGTATGCTTGGGAGGTTATTGTTTGCTAGATAGTTGTGTAGTTGTGGATGTATGCATTTTCCAGAGCTTTTGTAAAGGGAGATAAAAGTTCACATGGCTTATAGTTTGTGAATTCTGTGGAATTACCACCTTTTTTGAGGGGTATTATGAATGACTTTTTTCCCAGACGAGTCGGAAATGACCTTCAGTACTTGATCAGGTCATATGGCCATGGTGTTGCAGCGGTTAGCATTGTCGCCTCACAGCAAGAGGTTCTCCCATTTGATTCTTGGCTGGAGCGCCTTCTGTGTGGAGTCTGCATGTCCTCCCCATGGTTGAGTGATGTATGAAGACATGCAGGTAGGTGCGTGCGTGAATGGGTGTGCCTTCTTTGAAGGTTGGGCGTCAGGCTGGCAACTTGTCACCATAAAAATCTGCTGCCAATTATTAGCAGACCAGTGTTCTGCTCTGGTGAACCCTAACCAGGAAAAGCCGAAAGACATTACTTTTTACTTGATCAGGTGATCAGTGTAGAAGTGGGATAGGGTAGTGGTCCTTCTGCCAGTTTGAGATACTCACCTGGAATTTTGTCAGATGCCAGACTTGTTTTTTTTTTTTTTGTTGTTTCAGATGCTTTTTAATTTTAACAGTAGAGAGAGGTTGCAAGGAGAAGAATGAAGGGCTGTGATTTGTGTTGTGTATGGTCCTCTGAGTATGGTGTGATCCTTGATTATTGATATAACTGTTTGGAAAAAGTGTGCATTAAATTGGGAGGCTCTGCTATTTGTTTGTTCATTGGGTGAAGTGTTTGTTTGGCTTTTTGCTTTTTTTTTGGGGGGGTGGGGGTTATATTTTTCTTGTTGGTCTTTAAAGTTAGTGAAATACATTTTTTTTGTCTGTTCTGACTTCATATTTTGCATTGTTTCTGAGATTACAGAAGTTGTGCCAGTTATTTTGAGTAATTTTTAGGGACTTTTTTTACAGACTTTGTCTCTAATTTAATGAAGTGTTTAGCTATTTTGGCCATGGTTGTGGGTTTGATTTGGACGATTTAATCTAATTCTGCCCATGGAACTGCATGTCCAACTACCCTTTCTTTATGCACTTGTAAATCATACATTGCTGACGAAATGGTTTGCAGACAAAGTAACCTAAATATCCTTCTGTTCCATGCAATGACCTCTAAAGGTAAGGATAACTTGTAAAGAATTGTTAAGAGACGAGATAAAACAGACCTTTATAATCACTTTTTTTAATCTTCACTTTTTCTCCCATCTCAGGGAAAAGATCTTTTACATTTTTCTCTAAAAAGATTACAAATTTGCATGTTAACAGGAGTCTGCAGTTCTGATTCTTTACCTTTCTCTAGCCAAGCATGAGACTTCAAACAAGTATGACTCCTCAAAGCAACAACGGTATATACTGTCCTCACGTCTCTGACTACAGTGTTTTAAACATATTTATCCTTGTTTGCTCCCCAGTTTATGTCATGAACTAGATTGTCTGACTAATCTGTCTTTTAAGTCTTAATTTGACATAGGCTTTATTTAGAAGCCAGAGATATGAGTTACTGTAGTTTATAATATGACATAAATATCTTATCAAGCTGATTAGTAACAGTAATAAAATATCCATTTTACCGAATCTAGCCAAGGACCTTATTTCCCAATAAATAACTAAGGCAAATGGTACAACATCCTAAAGTGTAATATTTAAAATCTAAGTAGTCTTCATTTATTAAAGATGTGAGTATGGGAGAGACATCAAAATAGTGAGGCTGACTAGCATCCCTTACGTCACAGCATTTCTTATTATGTTCAGGATTTTACTGCATGAGAGTAGGAGATGTTAAAAAAATGTTAGTTTGACTGATTAATGGAGAATAAGACTGAATAATGAAAATGCTTTTCTCCTCTGTCTCTGTTAAGGAGCAGGGTATTTTTCATTCTTCTTAAAGCAAAATATAGAACAGGGATAAGAGCCAGACCTATTTTGGAAGAGAAGTGGAATGCAGCATCACAGAGCTGGGGAGAATGGCCTTTTTCCCTGTAGTTCAACAGTGGCAATGTGTTGTGATAACAGATGCAGGAAATCAATTTCCCTTACTGAAAAGAAACTATGGGTGGGTATTAGCATCAGGCACCTATTTTCTGATCACCAGTGGTCAGATGGATTCCTTTTTAGGGTGTAAAGATTCAATGTCATTCTGTGGAATCTGAGACTGGTGTTAAAGTTATGGAATGTGTCCGAATATTTGAAAAGTTTATAACATACTAGATATGTTTTTCTTCTTTACACTTTTCCCAGGCAACTGATTTAGCCCATTGATTTACATTTATTGTTAGCCACACGTGACTCTACCTTCCTTCAAATGGAAATTTTCATTCGGACTCCTAACTCTCCCTTTTCAATTTCCTATTTCAATTGTATTTCTTTTTTCTCTGAAAGTCCATGGCTTTTCTATTTTCTTTTATATCAAAACAATTCTGTAGGTTTTTAAATATTCTGATCCTGTGTTCATTTGACTCAGGCTCATAAAGTACAATATTAAGAGGCATTATGCACTCCTAACCAAGTAAAACATTGAGAACGTAATCCTTAAAGATAATAGCCGCTGATGTGCGATTGTCTGTATGGAAGACATCAGGTTTTAGTCAAACTAAAAAGGAAGAATGCAGAATTAATAATTAGCTATAAATGATTCCATCCAAATGTTATGATAAAAATCACAAAATGTGAAGAAAAAATTGAGAAGTCAAAAATAAGAAATTCAAAAATGGTTTAGAGTGGCAAGAACAACTTTAGTGCTCGAGGATGACAACTCAAACATGCAGCATACACTGATCTGAATGATGGATAACACAAAGCTGGTCTTGTGGAGACAGACAATAGTACAGATAAATAAATGGACTGGCAAGAGGCCCATAATGGCAATCAAAACCCCCGAAAGTAAAATGCTTAAATCACTTGCATGCTAGAGATAGTAGGAAACAAACAGAAAAAATAGATAGATAGATAGATAGATAGATAGATAGATAGATAGATAGATAGATAGATAGATAGATGGATAGACAGATAGATATATATGGTAAGTACTAGTCAGGGTCATAGTGCACAAAATGAGTTTGGTCACAGATTGCAATTGTATGGTGTGTTGCTTTTTGGACACTTTAGTCAAACAGTGTTGATGTTGTTCCCATTACTCAGGCCACCAGCAATGTGACATATGAAGCACAGTTTGCAGTCAGTTTCTCCTCATTTGGTTAAAGCGGACTAGGTTAAACAAGTCAGTTTCTTTTCCCTGATTTTAAACTCCTTGGTCACATTTCCCATAGGAAATTGTTGGCAGTGTGTTTTCTGCTGTGTGTTTCTCTTGTTTCCCATAGCTCTGCAACAGTGCAGTTAGTATGGATTAGTAAGGTAAATTTCAAGTAAGTGTGTGTGTGTGTGTGTGTGTGTGTGTGTGTGTGTGTGTGTGTGTGTGTGTGTGTGTGTGTGTGTGTGTGCGTATGTGTGTGTGTGTGTGTGTGTGTGTGTGTGTGTGTGTGTGTGTGTGTGTGTGTGTGTTGGGGCAGGGTTAAGACACTTGCTTCCCTGCAATACAGTCCTTTCAAGTGTGTGAATCATTGAGTTGGAGTTTCATCCAGTTTGTTTAATCCAGTTCAAGTTTCATTGAAATGAGGACGTTTTCCAGTCATGACTAATTACATCAAACCAACAAAGACACTGGATCATGTGCAAGCCATATGTTCATGATGTTTGTGCATCCAGGCAAGCTGTGACAAGAATCCCCTTTCACAGTTAATACAGTTAGGAATAATGGGAAGGCACTCAAAATAAAGCAATGAACAACTGTAGTAAGTGCCAAAACTGAGTGAAGAAACAAACGAGGATAAATTCCAAGATAGGTTTATTCCAAAAAGAGTAAAATCACCGCACAAAATGCTCCGTACTAATACAGCAAAACACAAACACATGAACGACTTTACACAACATGCGTTTTCGTCTCAGTTTCCCGACTTCATCAGATAACCAGTAGGAGCATTTTGTGTGGAGATTTTACTCTTTTTGGAATAAACCTATCTTGGAAATTATCCACGTTTGTTTCTTCACTCAGTTTTGGCAATTACTACAGTTGTTCAGCAGTTAGGAATAATATTACATTTAAACCTGGAGCATACAATCCTTTATTTTGTGATGAAATGGAAGGCTTAAAATATGCCTATGCCTTCTTGCAGATAATTAGGCATTCCCACTTTGTAATAACACAAGACAAGTATGAGCAGTTAGCTGAGAGAGTTACTAGTGGAATATAAAGACAGGTAATTGTGACTGGATGCCATAACAACATGCTTAGCACAGAGAGCAGTGAAGAGATATACAGACTAACGAGCTGCTGTAGAAAATGTTCTAGTTAATGGCAACATATATTGTGTAAGGAATCAAGTAAGACCAAAGTGCAAGCAGATGGCAGTGACATAATGGAAGTGGGGAACTTAACACAAAATCTAGGAAATGCCACCTAATGAACTGCCTACAGTGCGATAATGGTCCTAAATGCATCAGATTATTTTAGGACTAAAACCTGGAGCAGGATGCATTTTGGACTGAAGAAGCATGATGATCCCATCAGAGTAACAAGAACAAAACTGGTTATCTTCCAAACATACAACTTACTAGGGATATGCATGGTTTATTAATCTAGCTTTATTAGGGGTGGCCATGGGGTACAGCAGTTAGCATTGCTGCCACACAGCAAGAGGTTCTCCGGTTCAATTCTCGGCTGGTGTGCCTTCTGTGCGGAGTCTGCATGTTCTCCCTGTGGTCGTGTGGGCTTCCTCTGGGTGCTCCAGCTTCATCCCAAAGACATGAAGTAGATGAATTGGACACTCTAAATTGGCTCTAGGTGTGAGTGTGTGTGCCTTCTGTGGAAGGCTGGGTGCCAGGCTGGCAACTTGACACTGTAACACTCCACTGCCAATCATGAGCAGACAGACGATCTGCTGTGGTGACCTCTAACTGGGAAACGCCAAAAAAGAAGAAGATTAATCTAGCTTTATTGGAGTACATAGGCACACAGCCAAGTCATTAACTTGGCTTTATAAAAGCAAGTAGACATACAGCTGGTTCACTAACTTAGCTTTTTTTATTTATTTTTTATTTTACATTTCTTAACCGGGTTAGTCTGATTGAGCTTTTAGCTAATTTTCAGCAGAGACACGGGGAGAAAAGCTACTCAGGACTAGAAAACAATTTATTACATTTTAGTAACATAGTAGTAACAATCAGCTATAGGATCTTACAAGCAGAGACCTGGAGAGAAAAAAAAGCTCCTTAGGCAATTCAATTATACAGAGTACTAAGAATTGGCAGACAAGTTTGTGAGTTGTTACAAACAAAGTTTTAAACAATTAGCAGAAGAAAATGTGACTAGTTACAATATTATTTAAGCTGCTTAGAGCAAAATGAGTTAATAGGCAGATGCTTATTTAAAGTGGGTAGGATATAGTTGTATAGGAGTTTGGAAACAAGAAAGGAAAGTAAGAATGGCTAGTAGGAGATGTAGGGGAGGTAGAGTATAGGAGACAGACTAGACAGGTAGGTTGTTTTGAGACTGTAATAATTAAGAATGGTTGGAGATAGAGGAAGGAAAAAGGTAGAAGAGGCAGGGGAATATTGTTAGAGATACATTAAGAGTGAGGTGGTGAAATAGGTGAAAGGATGGTGGTTTCAGGGCGGTTGGCTACAGTGGCAAGACCACTTTGTTTTTAAGTATTTCCTTGTGGCTAATTTAAAACTTTAAATCAGGTAGGCATACAGACAGTTCATTAACTTAGTTTTATTAAGGTGGTCAGGCACACCACTGTGCCATTAATATGGCTTAATTAAAACAGGTACGCCAGCAGCAGATTCACTAACCTAGCTTTTTTTTTTAAATCGGTTAGGCTTACAGGTGTTCATTAACCTGGCTTTATTAAAGTGGACAGGCACATAATTGACTCACTAACCTGCCTTTTTAAATCAAGCAGGCATACAGGTAGTTAATTAACCTGTTATTTGTTAAAGCAGGAATCCATAGGCATACAATTGGTTCATTCACTTGGTTTACTAAACCTGGTATACACACAGCTGGTTCACCAGCCTAGCTTTTTCAAAAGCAGTTAGGCATAGGTTCATAGGTTCATAGGTAGATACTAGGCTATTGGCCCAAAGGCCTAAGTAAGCCTAGCCAACAAGGTTCCCTGGCTTACGCCACCCAAGAAAGTTAATTTCCTGCGCCCCTGTTGAGCAGAGCCACCCAGGGTGTATTTCCTATTTCCCATTCACTTATCAAGATTTTTCTTGAAGAGTGCTAATGAGGAACTTTGCTTGGCATAGATGGGTAGCTTGTTCCAGAGTATAGGAAGTCTCTGGGACAAGAATCTATCCCTCCAGCATGTCCTGTTTATTGTAGTGACAAGGTTTAGGTCCCTAGAACATGTAGCTCAGAGGGATTGAGATTTCTTAAGGTGTAGCATGTCCAACAGCTCTGGGTTTAACATAGCTTTATATGTTAGGCAGAGATCTCCTCAGAGTAGGCGATATGCTACAGAGTAAAGCTGAAGTTTTTTGAGATGGTCAGTGTAGATCATCTGTTTGAGGCCAGTAATCCTGTTTGTGAGGTACCTCTGTGACCTTTCCAGCTGATGCAGATGTCTTGTGAAGTACATTCCAAAAGGGGCATTGTACTCTATAATGGGTCTAATGATTGCCGAGTAGAGGGGAACAATGACCTCTTTTTTCCTGAATGAGAACCCTTTTGTGATGAGGTGTGCCACATAGAAGGATTTCCTGACTACTCTGGTGATGTGATTATCAAAGGAGAGACTGCTCTCCACCTGGGTCCCAAGGTCTCTTACCGCACATTTGGCATTAAGTAGACTGCCATTTAAGTCGTAGCTCATGGGTACAGAGTTTTTACCAAAGGGGATGACAATGCACTTTTTGGCACTGAGCTTGAGGCCATGCCTCTGATACCAGGCATCTGTCTCAGTGAGGCCCTTCTGTAGGATGTCCACATCAGTTGGGGACTCGACTATGGCTCCTAGTTTGCAGTCATCTGTGAACTTCATTAGCCAGAGGCCTTCTGTGTTAGCCTGTACTTCAGAGAAGTAGATACCAAACAGGAGAGGTCCCAGGACTGAACCCTGTGGTACTCCACTTGTCACTGGTTTGAAGTAAGATTTGGAGTCTGCAACTTTTACAGTGTGGGTTCTGTTAGTGAGCCAGTTGGCAACCTATCTTGTGATGTAGGGATTTATGCCTAGTTTAGTGAGTTTAGCTATAATTCCAGAATGGGAATGGAGTCGGAAGCCTTGGTGAGGTCATGATAGGCTGTGTGAACCACCTTACCCTCATCTATGGCTTTGTTGATTGCTTCAAAAAAGTCAATCAGGTACAGAAGGCATGATCTGCCTTTCACAAACCCGAACTGGGTGGGGTCCAGAGTTTGGAGGTTGCCAATGTCTTTGTTTATGAGTTCCATGATGATACGTTCCATGGCCTTGCAGACCAGACTCATCAGGCTAATAGGGTGATAGTTCCTAGGATCAGTGGTGGCTCCTCCTTTGTGAAGTGGGATAACTGTTGTTGTGTGTCATTCAGTGGACACAAACCCTGACGTGAGACTATGATTGAACATGGTGTTTAGGTGGGGGAGCCAGTTCGTTCTGAAGTTTGGGTAAAATGCAGCCTGGGATGTTGTCTGGTCCCATGGATGCTGTGTTTTTGGTTTTAGAGAATGCAGCTTTTACCTGCATATATGTGATTACAGGGACTCTGCATTCTTCCTGTATAGATATCGGCCCTATAAGGGGTGAGAGGGGGCTAAAGTTAGCACTGAACCTATCTGCTAGGATATTGTGAATATCAGTTGGTTCTGTAATTGTCGTGCTGTTGTGCTATAACTCAGAGCAGATCTGGGTGTTATCATTAAGATTCTTAACATAGCTATAGAATGCTTTGTGGTTGCCCTTATAATCAGTGGTGATTTTGTTTTTATAGCTAGCTTTGGAGGATCTTATAAGGGATCTCAGCTTCTTACTGAGGCTGACCAGGCAGTTCCTCCACTCATGGGATTTTACTCTCTTTTGCAACAGTTTCTTCCTTCTGTTGTAGAGTTTGTTTATGGCGGGAGACCACCAGATTGGCTTCCTTTTTTGGAGTATAGCGTCTTGGTTCTGTTTGGGATAGCACGATCCATGCACTCATGTAAGTGCTTATAGAGTGCATTTGTGTAGGATTCAGCAGTTATAACTGTACTGTCCATCTGCATGGGTGCCATGAAGTTTGCCACTTCTGTCTTAAGAACCATGAAGTTGGCTTTGCAGAAATTTTTTACTGTGGTTTCCTTAATGGTGGGTGGGGACGGGATGCAGATATCTAGGGTGATTAGCTTAAGGTCTGATCTGAACAACAAGGAGTTGATTTCAGGTGTGGAATACCAGTCATTCATGTTGGTAATTACTAGGTCAAGGATATTGTTGCCCCTGGTGGGAGTGTGCATAAGTTTATCCAGGGCATTGGAATTTATGAATTCCAGAAAGTGTTGAGCAAAGGAGTTGGTACATGAGTAGTTGTCCCAGTTAATGGTGGGGTAGTTGAAATTACCCATTATTAGGGTGTTTGGCTGAACCCTAATATTTTCCAGTATATCAAGAAAAGAGGAGTGGGAATCCTGGAGCATGGTGGGGGATCTGTAGCAAGCTACAATTTGGATCGCAGTTTTGCCCAGAGTTAGTTGCACTTGGATAACCTTGGATGCATTATGCTCCGCAACTAGCCTTGAGGTGTGGATATCCTTAATGAATATGGACACACCTCCACCTTTGGTGTTCTGGTCCAGGTTAGATGGCCAAAAAGTGTTGTACGAGTTATAGCCTGGTAATGCACTGGTGCTCTCTGGACCCTTGAACCAGGTCTCAGTCACTGCACAGATATCGATGTTCTCCATTTTAAGGAGTGCCTCAAGTGAGTGCATTTTGAGATTTAGACTTCTAGCATTGAGAAGCATTACCCTCAGTTTTTGCTTGCCTGTTCCTGTTATGGTGGTGAATTTGTCATTTGAACCTTGCCTAAAAAAGGCATTATAGGGGCGGCAAGAGCCTTAGCCAGTATCCGGAATCCCAGGGGCGACAGGTGCAGGCCATCTCTGGCAAAGCATCGTGGTCTGTCAACCATGTTGCCCCAGGCAGAGAGATACTGGATCCCCTTAGAATGACACCAGAAGCTTAGCCAATTGTTGTAGTCAATCATTTTGTCCTTGTACTGTGGCATCATTCTGGGTGATGGCAGGATGTTACTGAAGGCTAAGGTCATACCTGCCTGGGCTACAAGATCGGAGAGCTCTTCCATGTCTCTTTTCATGTAGCCCAGGGAAGTACATCTTAGGTCATTTAAACCAACATGGACAATGACAGAGTCATATTTGTACTTGTTGTGGAGTGACCTGAGTGCATGGGTTATGTGGTGGATCCTGGCATCAGACAGGCAGCTGACACTAACCTTCTCTTTGTTTAGCCTGGTGAGTGGGACATCAGTGTGCCTGACTATAGAGTCACCTATGACTAGTGTGTTGGGTACGTTGGTTTGCCTTATGGGCTGTGGATTATTGGCACACTGAGTCTGTGGGCTATGTTTCATTTGGGTTGTGTTGGGGGGTGGAGGTTGCTTGCGTTTCTGCTTTGGAGGTCTCTGTTGCTTGAGCAGATTATTATTGAGAGCCTCTGCGAATGTTTTTGTGTTTCTCTGTGTGGATTTTGGTGTTGTAGGTTTAGTGGGGATATGTGATGAGTGTGGTATGGTGCAAGTGTTTACCTTCTCCTCTTGACTGTCAAGTGCAGTCTTGGTTGGAGAGAGCTTTACCTCCAATTTGGCTAGATAAGTGCATCTCTCACAGGTTGTGGTGTTGTGTGGTAGGAGGAGAGGGTTGTCTGTCTACATGAGGCAATTGCTACATTGCTTCAAGATGCCCAGATTCATCAGATAGACAGGAGAGAACACTGGGAGCTAACCCTTGGACGTGCCTCAATAAAAAACTACTTTCCTCTAGACAAGTGAGGAAAGTGAGTATAATAGCTGTTTTTCTCTAAGCAAGTGAGGAAAGCAAGTACAAAAATCTGTTTTCCTCTAGGTAAAGAGGAAAGTTGAGTGCAGTAGTAATTTGTAGCTTATTTAGTGCTAACAACAAGTTCTGAACAAGTGCTGAGCACGAATAAGCAAATTCAAGTGCTAAAACTAAGAATCTGTACCTGGATCTTGTGGTAGACAACACTACTTAGTGGTTTTCACTCCCACTGATAATCTAGAATCCTTTCCTCCAAAACAGAAAGACTTGGGGGCTCAGAAGCTTACAAACAGTCCTGGATACAGCAAATCTGTATCTGGACTAGACTAGTTACAGGAAAGGTTTTATTAAGGTGCATGCACCTGATTCATTAACCTGGCTTTACTCTTAGTATAAAATTAATAATCTTTACAAGTATGACATAGTGGCTTTGGGGTGCTTAAATATGCTAGTCAAAAATTCACAAAATTCAAGGGAAGAAAAAACATTTTTCTAGCATGTCTACAAGATGAAGCTCATTTGTTAAAGTGCAGAATTGCAATGACAGTTAAATGAGTGCTTTTGTAAAGAAGGAAACAGTGGTGCATTCACTGAAGACCATGAAACATGACCTGTGCTCAGGTACAGAAAGGAGGCATTTATAGGCAAATTTATACTGGAGTGCATTTATTTATTCTTACTTTGCTAAACAGGACTTAAATGCAATGTATTCGTTTCTTCATTCTCTGACTACTGGCTGATTACATCAAGGAATGTTTTTCAAGGCAGTAAGAAGTAATACAGGTAGTGGGAAAATCATCACTGAGGTCACGACTGATGTGCCATTTAGATCCGTAGCCTTATATGAAGCAAAATGTCAGCTTGTTGGACTGGTTAAACAAATAAAGGGAAACAGCCTGGAAGATAAAATATAGATTGTAGAATAAATAAACTTAACATTGTTTATTAATGTGCAAGAAGAAATGTGTGCTCTTGGTATGTGCCTAAGGTTTCTCAGAAATGCATGTAAATAGACATGACCATAACCGTGCCACTGATTAAAGACCAGTAAAAAAGTGAGACCATATGCTTTTGATGGAGGGTTTTAAAATGCAGTAGGACAGGAATTCTTCATATGAAATCAGTGCCCAAGCTAAAGCTTATCACTGCAAGAAAAACCCTCAACTATGAGTAGTTCATAATCAAGCGAGAATCTGCATTCCACTGAATGGAAAATTATTATTAGAATGCATTTTTTCTGTATCGTATTACAGCATCTAGCCAAATTCATACATAAAGAACCAAAAATTAGTTATGTAGTTTCTACCACAATGAGTATTGTCAGTCTTGTAAGTTTCATATTTGATAATGTATTGGAAAGCAAGGGAAATCAAATAATTGCAATAAATTAATTATTTTTGATTACCTGCTAAACTCATTACAGGGCCACAAATGAGCTGAAGCTTACAACAGCATTACTAAACTCAAGGCATAGGAACTCTACCTAAATGGCACATCATCCACTGCATCTCATCCCCTCATTCACATGTGCATGCCTATAAACAACTTAGTGGAATACGAATTCATAGGATTATAGGTTCATAGGTTCATAGGTAAGTACTAGGCTATCTGCCCAATGGCATTTATAAGCCTAGCCAGAATGTGTTGGCTTTCGCCACCCCCTTAGATTAGTTCCCTGTGCCTCTGTCCAGCAGAGCCATTAGTTTTCTGCACCACTGTCCAGCAGAGCCACTGCAGTGATCCCCGGGGTAAATTGTCTGTTTCCCATCCACCCGTCCAGGTTTCTCTTGAAGAGTGTTAGTGAGGGGCTCTGCCTGATGTGTATTGGAATCCTGTTCCAAAGCATGGGGAGTCTCTGGGATAGGAATCTATCCCTCCAGCATGTCCTATTTATCGTTGTGGTGAGGTTTATATCTCTAGAGCATCTTTCATCTCTGGCATGTCACTGAGATTTGGAAGGAAACTGTAGCACCTGGTAAAATCCTTTGTGGAATACCAAGGATGTGTAGATACATACAGATGGCATCCTAGTCCAGAGCCAAACTAAACAACAGAGGGCAGGTGAGGCAGCCAACATGGAAAACTAACCAAATTAAAAAAAAAAAAAAACTACTAAATAAATAAAAATGAAGCTCATGACTAGGAAAAACTGTTTAATTGAAATAGTAAGTGCTTTCATTCATACACACAACATAAGAATTTTTTAAATTTTGTTCAGTTTGTTGTTGAAAGACTGTAATAAATTACTATTATTACATATGCTGCTAAGTTCATAGCTTTATACTAAGTTTAGGGATGGAGAGCCATCAAGGAGCTACACATGTTAGGATCGATTAGTACAAAGTAGACTATAGATAAGTAGTATGAATCCCTGGCATAAGTTTACTGTTATCCATCACATTTTCAAAGTTTATTTTAAGGGTTTTCATGGAGGTAGTCTGCTCAATGTGTAGAGGGTGTCTTTTCCAAATGTGAACAACATGTTGGTTAAAAATAAATAAATAAATAAAAACTACAATTCAAGCAAATATTACTGATATTACAGTGTGGAGTCATATCTTTAAAGCACATATTACTTGGGTGAAATAGGTAAAAAATTAAAGGGTTGCTGATAGCAAGAAATGCTAGGCTAAGATTGCCTCTTAGTAGCCAGTGAGAGTGAGAGTGTGAGGGGAGATAGAGAATTTAATCTGACAAGGAAGCTAAATGGCATAAACCAGAGATTGTTTTACTTAAGTGTATTTGGAACATTTTTATAGGTTCATAGGTTCATAGGTTCATACTAGGCTATCTGCCCAAGGGCATTTATAAGCCTAGCCCAGAGTTTTGTGGCTTTCGCCACCCCTTTAGTTTGGAGGATACTATGCCCATTATTTTGCTGTGCCTCTGTCAAGCAGTGACACTGAGATAATCCCTGGGGTATATCTGCAATCTCCCATCCATTGGTCAAGATTTCTCTTGAACAAAGCCAGCGAGGTGCTCTGCCTCACATGTACCGGGATTTTGTTCCACAGCATAGGGAGTCTCTGGGTGATGAATCTGTCCCTCCAGCACGTCCTATTAATAACCATGTCAAGGTTTAAGTCTCCCGCCCTTGTAGTTCTGAGGGATCTAGATTTTTTGAGGTGAAGCATGTTCATCAATTCTGGATTGGACATGGCCTTGTATGTCAGGCACAGGTCACCTCTGAGCAGACGGTAAGCGACTGAATAGAGCTGGAGTTCCTTCAGTCGGGCAGCATAGGACATATTTTTGAGACCCTTTATCCTTTTGGTGAGGAACTTTTGGGGCCTTTCCAGTTGCTGCAGATGTCGTGTCAGATACATTCAGAATGGGGCATTGTACTCAATCATTGGTCTGATGAGTGATGAGTACAGGGGGACGATGACCTCCCTTGATCTAGATGTGAATCCCTTCATGATCAGGTGGGCAATGTAGAAGGTCTTCCTAACTACTTTGGCAACGTGAGTGTCAAACGAAAGGTTACTGTCAACCTGGGTCCCCAGATCCCTGATAACCTCTTCTGTGCTTAGTGGGTTGCTGCCTATATGGTAGCTAGGGGTAACCTTGTTTTTCCCGAAGGGTATGACTATGCATTTTTTGGCGTTTAACTTTAGGCCATGGCTCTGGCACCAGTTATCCGTTTCTATAAGACCCTTCTGAAGGATATCTGTGTCAGATGTGTTCTCAACTATGGCGCCCAGTTTGCAGTCATCTGCAAATTTTGTCAGCCATAATCCTCCTGTGTTTGCTTGTACTTCTGAAAAGTAGATGCCGAACAGGAGTGGGCCCAGCACTGAGCCCTGTGGGACACCACTTGTGACAGGCTTTGAGTCTGACATGGCGCCAGCAACTCTGACCCTGTGGGTTCTGTCACTTAGCCAGTTTGCAACCCATCTTGTGACATATGGGTTTACATTTAAGCTGATGAGTTTTTCAATGATACCTGATACCTGAGTGGGGTATTGTGTTTATATTACACAGCAGGGTCTATATTAAATCAGTGAATGGTTAAAATAGCGAATGATGATTTATTGACCCTTTAAGAATGAAAGCTGACAATCCCTAAGACACGGAACATCAAATTTTTTTTCCCAGGTAAAAAAAAAATCTCTGGGCTGTTTTTGGGACTTTGCCATTTCCTCCACTGTGGTGCGATCTCAGAGTTGGTATATTTAAGTAGGGGGTGCATTTAAAATTTTTTTTTTTTTTTTGTGGAACGGTGATTTTTTTCCCCTGGAAAAAAAAAATGCTGTTCCGTGTCTTCGAGATTGTCAGGTTTCATTCTTAAAGGGTCAATAAATCTGAGTGTGCTATTTTAAATATTTGCTGATTTAATATAGACCCACACAGCATGCTTACAGATGTTCACTTCAAAGGGAATATTGCATTTGCTTGGTGAGGGAGGAGCAAAGAAGGACAAGATTATCACTGTATCTAGAAGCCATGCCAGAGATAAGCTGTGCAAATCAGAAGGGACTTTCTGACCACAACTATGGCATGGAGATCAAACGGGCCTCATTGTCAATAAGATAACCTGGTCTATGATAATGAGCTGTGGTGCCCAGAGGCAGAGGTATAAGACAAGCAATATGATAGGAAATATGGATCTTACTGATGGCAACTATGATACACATTTTCAGCATTTAAACTGAATCATTGATTATCAAAGCAGGTGTAGATCTTATCTAGATCTTTCAGTGGACTTTTGGTATCATGTGGAAAGTTAATAACAACACCCAATTTGCAGTCATCTGCAAACTTTTTTAACCCTTAGTCTTGGATTACAGATTACCTTTAAAACAAGATGGAGTCCAAGAGTGAGTCATGTAGGATGCTGGAAAAAGTAATCCTTATTTGGTCTGATTCTTAAAGTGATTAGCTATTTAGTGGGCAATTTAAAGAGTAACACTGAGACTAAAGAGAATGCTTAAGATATCCGCATCTGGAATGTTTTCAAAGGTTTTAGCAAGGTTGAGGCAGGCACTATGGACAGGCTGGCCATTGTAAAACCTTATGTGATATTGTCAATCCAGTTGAGTAAACATGAACTGCTTTAACAAATCCAAATTGATTGGTATTACTATTGGAGATTTTTGAAGCCAGACTTGTTAATCAATTCAATGATAGAGTTTTACAGAGCATGACAGATAATGCTAGTGAGACTGATAATACTATAATTACAAGAGTGTGTTGTGGAGTCAACCTTGGGGAGGTGGACCACTCTGGTTGTTCTGCATTTCTCAGGTGCTTCCACTATGAGCATTTGAGTTCTAACTCAGTGAGGACAAATCCTGCTGAATTCAATCCAGAACAAATTCTTCCTGATGAACTAGGATTTGCAGGGACAAACCTAACTGCACCCCTAAATATAGAAAACAAGCCTCCTATACTCCCTCAGCTTACATCTATCTGTCTAGCTGTCTGTCTTTCTATCTAAGTGCATATAGAGAAATAGATATATATAGGTACACACATATCAACAACACAATCACATAGACATGAAGAAAAGAGAAATCTGTAAAACAAATGAGTCATTGCAGCAGACACTTATAAATTATACCAGCAGTGACTTCCTGTGGAAAATAGCATTTGGCAACTGTAACCTGGCCACCTAACCTGGACCAAAACACTAAAGGCAGAGGTGTGTCCATATTCATTAAGGATATCCACACCTCCAGGCTAGTTGCTCAGCATAATGCATCCTGGATTATCCAAGTGCAACTAACTCTGGGCAAGACCGCAATCCAAATTGTAGCTTGCTACAGATCCTCCACCATGTCCCAGGATTCCCACTCCTCATTTCTTAATACACTGGAAAATATTAGGGTACAACCTAACACCCTAATAATGGGCGATTTCAACTACCCTACCATTAACTGGGAAAACTACTTGTGTACCAACACTTGTGCTCAACGTTTTCTGGAATTCATAAATTCCAATGCCATGGATCAACTTATCCACACCCCCACCAGGGGCAGAAATATCTTAGACCTGGTTATTACCAACATGGGCAACCAGTGCTCCACACCAGAGGTCAATTCCTCGTTGGTCAGATCTGACCATAAGCTAATCACCCTAGACATCCACATCCCTCCCCCACACCCCATTAGGGAAACCACAGTAAAAAATTTCTCCAAAGCCAACTTCACGCTTCTTAAGACAGAAGTGGCAAATTTCACGACACCCATGATGACGGACAATAGAGGTATGACTGCTGAATCCTACACAAATGCTCTTTATAAGCACTTACATGAGTGCATGGATCATGCAATCCCTAACAGAACCAAGATGCTATCCTCCAAAAAAAGGAAGCCAATCTGGTGGTCCACTGCCATATACAAACTCTACAACAGAAGAAAGAAACTGTTGCAAAAAAAGAGTAAAATCCCATGATTGGAGAAACTCCCTGGTCAGCTTCAGTAAGAAGCTGAGATCCCTCATAAAATCCTCCAAAGCTAGTTATGAAAACAAAATCGCCACTGACTCTAAAGACAACCACAAAGCATTCTATAGCTATGTCAAGAATCTCAATGGCAACACTCAGATCTGCTCTGAGTTACAGCACAATGGCACTAAATATACAGAACCAATGGATATTACCAACATCCTGGCAGATAGGTTCAGTGCTAACTTTACCCCTCTGTCATCCCCTAAAGAGCCCATCTCTATACCAGAAGAATGCAAAGTTCCTGTAATCATGGCTGCACAGGTAAAAAACACACTATCCAAAGCCAAGAACACAGCATCCATGGGACCTGACAACATCCCAGGCTGTGTTCTACATGAACTACAGAACTAACTGGCACCCCACCTAAGCACCATGTTCAATCATAGCCTTACCTCAGGCTATGTGCCCACTGAATGTCGCACAGTGACAGTTATCCCACTCCATAAAGGGGGAGCCACCAAGACCCCAGAAACTACTGCCCCATTAGCCTAACGAGCCTGGTCTGCAAGGCTATGGAGCATATCATCATGGAACTTATAAACAATGACATTGGTAACCTCCAAACTCAGGACCCCACCTTCGGGTTTGTAAAAGGCAGATCATGTCTCCTAAACCTGATAGACTTCTTTGAAGCAGTCACCAAAACCATAGATGAGGGTAAGGTGGTTCACACAGCCTATCTAGATCTCGTCAAGGCTTTTGACACCATCCCCCACTCTGGAATTATAGATAAACTCACTAAACTAGGTATAAATCCCTATGTCACAAGATGGGTTGCCAACTGGCTCACTGACAGAACCCACACTGTGAAAGTAGCAGACTCCAAATCCAGCTTCAGACCAGTGACAAGTAGAGTACCACGAGGTTCAGTCCTGGGTCCTCTCCTGTTTGGTATCTACTTCTCTGAAGTACAGGCCAACACAGAAGGTCTTTGGCTAATGAAGTTCGCAGATGACTGCAAACTAGGAGCCATAATCAAAACTCCAAAAGATGTGGACATCCTACAAAAGGGCCTTTCTGAGACAGATGCCTGGTGTCAAAGCCATGGCCTCAAGCTCAATGCCAAAAAGTGCATTGTCATTCCTTTTGGTAAAAACTCAGTACCCATGAACTACCACATAGGTGGTAATCTACTTAACACCGAAAGTGTGATAAGAGACCTTGGGACACAGGTGGACACTAGTCTCTCCTTTGATAATCACATCACCACAGTAGTCAGGAAATCCTTCTATTTGGCACACCTCATCAAAAAAGGTTTCTCATCCAGGAAAAAAGAGGTCATTGTTCCCCTCTACTCATCACTCATTAGACCCATTATAGAGTACAATGCCCCTTTTGGTATGTACCTCACAAGACATCTACAACAACTGGAAAGGCCACAGAAATACCTCACAAAGAGGATTACCAGCCTCAAAGAGATGCCCTATGCAGTCCGTCTCAAAAACCTGCAGCTTTACTCCATTGCATATCGCCTACTCAGAGGTGATCTCTGCCTAACACATAAAGCTATGTCAAACCCAGAGCTTTTAGACATGCTCCACTTAAAGAAATCCCAATCCCTATGAGCTATACGCTCTAGGGACCTAAACCTCATCACCACAATAAACAGAACATGCTGGAGGGATAGATTCCTGTCCCAGAGACTTCCCATACTCTGGAACAAACTACCTATCTATATCAAACAAAGCTCCTCATTCACACTGTTCAAGAAAAATCTTGATGATTGGATGGGAGATAGGAAATTCACCCCAGGGATCACTTCTGTGGCTCTGCTCGACTGTGGCACAGGAAAATAATTTTCTTGGGTGGTGAAAGCCAGGGTACCTTTGGCTAGCCTTATATAGGCCCTAGGGCCAATAGCCTAGTACCTACCTATGAACCTATGAACATCAGGTACTTGAACTCATCATGCTGAGTCTTTGGCCAATATGTGTTTGGTGAGATACAAGGATGTTTGGAACAAATGAGACAGATTCATAACCCAAAGGCTCCCTTCACTCTGGAATAAAATCCCTGTCCAGGTTAGGCAGAGTCCCTCATTGACCCTCTTCAAGAGGAATCTTGATGAGTGGATGGGAGATTGTAGGTTTACCCCGGGTATCACTTCTGTGTCACTGTTAGACAGAGGCACAGTATACTAACCTCAAAAAAGGGCATAGCAAAATTAATTTAAAATGGGTGGCGAAAGCCAAACACATTCTGGCTTATAAATGCCCTAGGGCAGATAGCCTAGTATGAACCTATGAACCTATGAACCTAATAAATTTAAGATGGTCTGATCTCTGTAGCATTCTGTGCTTGCAAGCAGACAGCCCAAAACTTTCCTTGGGTACACATATGAAGCTTACTTCTCTGTGTAGGTGTCTCCACATTCTCATTGATATTCTTAAAGTATATGTACACGTATATATATTATATGTAAGATAAAAAATAAAACGTAGCTTATGTGTCTTTTTTCACATTTCATATAGGTTTATGTTTCATAAACATCACTATTAGATATGTGCACTTCTCAAAAATCTCCTAGCTAAGTAATTGTGAAGAAATGCATCTTCATGTGTGGATAGCAAAGTGATACAGTGAACACCCCCTTGACACCTCAAGCAGCTAGGTTTTGCAGTTCTTTTCTTTGCTAAGTGTTCTCTGTGGACTTTGCATGTCCTTCCTGTTCCTGATTAGTTCTTGAGAGGGAGGGGGTGATCACATAGCAGTCCCTTTTTGGACAACAGCCCGTAGTCATGTATGTAAGTAGGTAGGTGAATTTGTTGAATTAGTGATGTTCAAATTACTCCTAGGTATATGTGCAGTGTGTGAGTATATGTGTGTGTGAATATGTATGCGAGTCTGAGAGAGAGCATAAGTAAAAGTGCATGTGTGTGTGTGTGTGTGTGTGTGTGTGTGTGTGTGTGTGTGTGTGTGTGTGTGTGTGTGTGTGTCTATGTGTGTGTGTCTGTGTGTGTGTGTGTGTGTGTGTGTGTGTGTGTGTGTGTGTGTGTGTGTGTGTGTGTGTGTGTGTGTGCGCGCACATGCGTGTATGTGTCCTACAGAGGACTGCCTTACAATCCAGAATTGTTTTTTGTCTTATGTCTGTTATACTCTGTGACAGCCTGTAGCTACCCATGACTCTCAATTAAACATGCGTTAAAATATAATAGATGATTGAATGCATTGCTGTGCTAATCATACCTTTTGCCAATTCAGATGTATACCTAATGTACAGATAGATAAATAAACTGTAATTGCAGATGGTTGAAAATGAATATACACTGGATTGAATATATATATTTTTTATTTTTTGCTGTGTTCATTTCCACAAATGTTTTGGCTTCTAATACCATTACATTAATGGATCTCTTTCCTTAGTCAGGGTATGATTAAAGTTCTGGCATTAGTAAGCTTCACTCTTTGATGTTTGCCAATATTGCTCCCCTCAGCATCCACAATTCATGGCTGAAAGAATGTCAAAACATTATATAAACCATAAATATGTGGAACTGAATTGTACCATATGATACAAGATGCGGTAAATATTACGGTATTAAAGAACACAGTGGGTAAACAGGTGGATACCAGATGGCAAATTACCGGATGCAGCACAATCTAAATATAAAGAAATTCATTTTAATTGTACTGATTGCTATATCATTCAAATGCTATACCGAGTACCTGAAGGGTATGATTCATGTCCTTTCTTTATTCAGCAGCAACTGCAGTTTCTAGTGCACATAACTATTGGATTCATCAACAATGGACAAAATAATAGTTTATAAAGCAGCTTGAATTCATTAGTAAGTTGCAACGTGCTGTGAGCTTTCCAAGAGTGATCATTACCTGAGTTTAGTTGCTTGCTGCGACATATGCTAACAATTACATGCTCAGTAAATAGCTGTAAACTAAATAGCCAGTAGAACGGAACTGTCCTTTGGAGACCTACAATCACACCTGTCAGATGGACTGCTCCTTGTATGAGAAAGGCATAGTAATCTTGGAGACTCTCTAGGTAAAATAATGAAATCTACATTTAATGAGTGCCATTAATATTTTTATCCAGGACATATAGTACTGTAAAATGTAATAACATTCACCTGGTAACATTTACAAGCCTACAATTATGGGAAATCATAGGCTTCTGTATTCTATTGATTCACTGTGTTTTATAACGTGCATATGAATATGAAGGGACTGTTAAAAATCTTGTCTTCATAATACATATGGGAGCCAAGAGACAACTATAAAGTTTGAAAAATAAATTATGCATTTTAATATGCATTCTATAATTATGAAATATAGGCCATGCTACCTTGTATTCATTTGTATGAGAAACAAGTGAAGATCTTTTTGTAGCATACTGCTGAAGGGGACTGGTCTCTGATATTTTATATTCATTAATGCTACTGCTGATTTTCAAGCCCATTTTAAATCAGCTATTACGGTAATTATTTCATGAGTTCTTTCAATTTTTTCTGAGTTCAGTTCCTCTAGAGAGTTGAATGCCAGCATCATGGCATGTTTGACTTAGAGAAACATATTAGGATACAGGGTATGGTGTTATAACAAAATGCATGACAACAAATGTAGATACATTTAAAATTCTAATACGTTTCAGACATAAAATGGCTTATGTGGAATGTAATACAGATATTTGTAACATGCTCCAAAAATCTATAGAACTGTTCTTCTGAATTCACTTGTCATGCTTTAAGTGTTTTAATAGATGATAATTTATTTTGCTTTCTAATAAAGGAAAATTTATGGCAGTAAAGAAGAAAAACAATCACAGTAAAATTTGATCTAGAACAGAATAAACCTTATTCAGTTAATGTACAACACAACCTTGGTAAAAAAAATGGTTGCTCTATATGGTTCCTATGCTAAAAAGACCATTTTAAATATACTGTACCATTTTCAAGCCTTTTATTATTCTGCTTAGTTGAACACAGCAATGTCTTTCTTGTTGAACTACAAAAATTTTGCTAGTCTTTCTGAAAATAAAGAGATAGGATTTGCTATATAATGACAGCAACACATTTTGGAGAAATATTCAGCAGCTATAAACTGTTTTCTTTTAATTTAGTGACATACTGCTTAAATAACTTTTATAGCAAACAAATGTTCTCTAAATTCTAAAACCTGCATGCACAGATATGGACACATGCAGACACAGACATGCCCATGCATACTTTCATGCATGCACACACAAACATGCACCCATAAATATATAGATGTGTGTGTGTGTGTGTGTGTGTGTGTGTGTGTGTGTGTGTGTGTATGCATATATATATATATATATATATATATATATATATATATATATATATATATATATATATATATATATATATATATATATATATATATATATATATATATATATATATATATATATATAAATTTATGTAATGCAACTTTGGTCAACTATAAATTTTTCAAATTACATTTATTGGACCAAACACTTGTTGACAAGCCTGAAGATAAACAGCAAAAACGTCACTCACAGTGTTAATATCAACAATTTTAAACACACTACACAAAGAAGAAGCCTCCCATACATTTGCTATTCCACCTCTTATGTAGGATAGTGCAGAAATTATCTACGCTAAGCATGACTTGATTCCAGATCTACTGGCACTTCTTGTGGAGTCACAGATTAGCTGTATAAGGTCTAAGGATAAACAATTGATGATGTGACTGTGTAAGGACACCTATGTACATTTTCTATGACCTTGAACATGTGTCAATTAAAAGCATTAAGCAAAAGCTTAGTGAGCCAAAAATGAAAGGTTGTTACTTTCACTTTTGTCACAGTATTTGGAGAAAAATAGTCTCTTCATTTTATTGCAAAGTATGGGTCTGACACAGAATTTCACAACTTATGCAGGATGCTAATGTGCATACCTTTTCTATCATATGAAGAGACTGTAGAAGCCTGTACACCTCTACATAATGTGTGGCCTGTGGATGATGTAGGAGCATTGAACTATGTGGAGGACATGTATGTGCTGGGAAAAATTCCCAAGTTCAATACACAGACAATATGTGCGCCTAGATTTCCCCCAGTATTTGATTATAATGGAATGCAGTAGATCTACTGCAAGAGGGGCTGCCAAAAATAGAAAATCATGCTGAAGTGTGGCACAGGGAATTACTCGACTTTTACTGAGAAGAATTTGTGAGTTTTGTGCTGTTATGGCTGTTGTTATTAAAGAGCAGGATAAGTGCATCCAATGCTTATTCAGAATACAAGATGGCTTGCCAATGATGCCTTTGAGGCTTAAAATAGTTTCAAAACAACTGTACATGGAAAAAGTCACTTCTGACAAGGACTCATATGATGTGATGGACTACATGAAAGTCTTTGCTGTCCAAACAGAAATATAACACTACTGTATTTCATACTCTTCCCACAGTATGTCCACACAGCACTTGTAATCAACATTTTTCACTAGGTTCTTCGGTCACACCTTTTTAAAAGTTACTTTTGAAATTGTACTGTCTATAGGGGGTCAACATAATGAGTCACTGTGGATTCAGCATTATTATGCAACACAAGGCAATTGGAAAAAAAACAATAAGTGGCATATATAGCATACCTTGTTACAATGTTGTCAATAAGAGGTTGCAGAACTAACTTTAACCATGACTGATTGTTATTTCTGAAGTTTTATATCTGTCAAGTGTAGAACTGTACCATTTCACCAATAACAGCATAATTTACTTTCTATCCTATCACACATTGCTTTAAACATTGCCCAAAAGTGTATTTAAATTTGAATTTATATCAGAAAAATTACGTTTGACCACATAGCAGCACACAAAAAATGTTATTCCCTGTGTATATTCCCTGACATGTACTCTGACATTGCAGAAATGTAAGTGAAAGCAACATTTGTGATGGAGGTCTTATGATGGTACATGTCACATTTGTAATCTTTGCAATGTTGAGGATTTCACTATCATGTCTGCCATTATAAGCATATCATAATACTCTCATTACATTTCTTCAGGTAGTACTACAATCTTAAATTAAAGGATGCTTTATAATTCCAACTATGAAATGCTCTTCCTAAATGCAAATGTATTTCCACTCCTTTAATTACTTTACTCCATTCCACAACTGATCTTCATGGTTATGTATTGCCATTACATGTATGTAGATGTTATTTCAAGATGTTTAGTTAGTGTTGAATTGATGCTACACAGAATGTGTCTTCCTTTTCTATGTGGTACATTTACAATTTTCAATATCAACACTATGACTGACGTTTTTGCTATTGATCTTATGGCTTTCCGACAAGTGTTTGATCTGATAAATTTTGGTATATAAATAAATAGTCGACTAAAGTTGCATTACATATACCTACTAGATATATATATATATATATATATATATATATATATATATATATATATAAACTGAAACAGAGGCTAGGCTTCATAGATGGTTAGCCCATTGCACTGCACAAATTAATACAGGTTGTAGACTACATGGTCTGCTGATTCAGACCAGATGATTGCTTCAGTTTGTCTCATGGTAGCACCTACGGCAGCAATATTTGCCACCACTGACAAGAGCAATGTGTGCTTCCTGTCACTTTGTATGCTACCTGTGAAGTAGGTGCACACCATCTGACAAATCACAGAGCGCACTCAGTGTCTTTTTAATGTTATGAGTAGTAGCCATCTCTATTTAGATCACTGACATGCCAATATAAATGCTGAGTATTGTAGACATGTCAGCAGCAGATCTAGAGTCATGACAGCATTGGGAATTCTCAAACCTCTCCCCTACTTGGGGTAAGTGTATCAAAGAACTGGTGCATATGCCAGAAGGTGTTTCAGCTGCAGACAATGGTAAACTGCATGACAAGACTCGTAATTAAAGGATGCCTGTCTTAAACTGTTGTGGCTCTGTGTTTAGCCTCTACATCTTTATGCACATCAATAATGGAGGACAGAGCCACAGCTGACTCATCTAACTCCCAGTGCCGGTCCCCAATCTGGCATATTATATGCATCTTGGTGCTACAGAAACATAGGTGAAAGAAGCATTTGTCATAGAATTTTTATGGTTCATAATCTTTGCAATGGTGAGGATCAGTTGAAGAGAATTAAAAAAAAAAAAAAGAACTTCTGCTACTTTTAAATTTTAGAAAGCCAGTGACTACATTTGTAGCAATAAACTTACTACAGTCTGTGCTACAGCATACCAGACACAAGCTGAACTGCATTTCTGTAATTTAATAGTCTGTACTTCAGAAATACCTGTACAAGTAAAAAGAATGATGGAACTACATTTTACTATCATGTTGCCTAGCTACTTGAACCCAGGGGGCTCTCCCTTTCACACTGCCCTCGCTATGCTACTGATGAACAAAGTAGGTGATCCCACATAGTGTTGTAGACAGTGCAGCTATTTCTCCATACTGTGCCATTTGTGTGATACTATCATCATCATCATCAGTCATAGTTACCCTGTTAATGTAAACTCTATATGTTCATGTTGTGGTGGACTCTATGAAAGCATGGACACACATGACACCATTGTCTGCAGACCCATATAGGTCAGTCTATTCCACTCAGACATGTATTATTATATGCATGAAAGTGTTGCTATAGTATACAATATCAGACATATCTTTTCATGTAGTTATTGCAGTTGCAGACTAGAGGTACCAAAAAGAGCATATATGCAGGTAGGCCTTGGCCATTCCTTCCCTATGAACATACAGTTTAGTGTTGTATACTGTGTTGTAATAGACAGAACCAATCTGGCATGTCACCTACTGACACAGATGAGATCGACACCAGCTCAACTTACAAACCAAGCTACCCCCAAGTTATGAGGGGCTGCTCTCTCTTTCCTTTCAGTGACACCAAATACTCCTTGACTTCAGTGAGACACTTCAGTTTTGGTGGCCCCGCCTCTGGAGGACCTGTCTTTTGCAATGTCACTTGCACTGAGTAGCAAATCAGTGAACCTTCATCCTACCTGTTGCAGAAACATAGAGTAATCCACAGTCTTCACATACTGAACCAATGTCTTCCAAAATGTGGTTTTGACAATCCTTATTTTTCATCACCTATTCCCGGGAGGTTCATTTCATATGTGTGGAGGGCTTGCTCTAGCAATTCAATCTCCAGGCTAGATAAACTTTTTAGGCATCACCTTCCTGATTTTACCATGTCAGTAGTCACACATCTGTGGATGAAACATTGATAATCAATGGATGTTTGTGGTATTTTGTGACATATCTATGGTCACATACTTGCCCATAATGTACCTGGCTGTCAGCTGCATGTTGTGCTATGCAGAGCCTCCTTCGCATTTCCATATGATGCACATTCCTCAGCATATGGCCCTGATACCCATACCACTAGTCACATGACCAACTCATGACTTCCTGTCTTCACCATTTGATTATCAGCCCCCCACCCATCCACATGCATTTAATACACTTCCTCTGTATTCGAGTTGACTGGATATAAATAATATTGTGAAAATAGCTCAATACTTGATAACAAAAGTCCGTAAGTTTGGAGGTTATACTAATGAAGCCAATTAGTGACACTGCCTGTGAGTGCCTGCTGGTTGGTGCTAGCAGAGCATATCAGAATGATCCCAAATCACGTATTCTGTATTTTCATGCTGACAGCATATATACACCCAATGCATTACAAAACTGCATAGTGTCATGGAGTACAACTAGGATGCAGTGTTACAGCCATGCTATGATGCAATACTGTGTAATGTGACATATCACTTACTTTCTCCTTGAGGGGGACCTGATTGAATGGCCATGAATATTGAAGTCAGTGGGGGATGCAGGACTCCAACATGGTATGCTGATGAAATCAGATCTTTACTTTTCTGCCTGCATTGCAAATTCAGGGACTTCCTGCTGGGCGTTCTTTTCTTTTCTTTCAATAATTTTATTAAGGATAAAATAAGAGAATAAACACTGCCTAATACATTGATTATACATTTAACAACAATGAAACTAAATCAGCTATTTACATTATTTACATAGGCCTGAAAAATGTTTGAGTAGTACAAACATTTTAAGAAAAAAAAAACTTTCAGTGAAGCATCAAATAATGATTAAACAGGGTTAAAAATCAGTTCAGAAAGTCTCAATTAGGTTTGAAACCTTCATCCATGGGTTGTTAGTAGAAATCCACATATATATTGTAAGTTCTTTAGTTCCGACTTCCTTGTTTATGGTTTCTTCTAGTAAGGAAAGAAATTCACCAACACTGGGAGACGTAGAGGTCCATTTTCTTGTAATACATTTCCTGGCTTTTGCTAATATTGTCCAAAATAAATATGAATCTGATTTATTCAAAGAAAAGGTTTCATCAACATTAAGAAAAATTAAAGTTTTAGTTAATGTGAAGGTATCTGAAAATAAAGCTGAAAAAAAATCATCAATATCTCTCCAAAAATTCCTTAGTTTAGAGCAATCATAGAAAATATGGAACCAATCTGATTTACATGATGTTAGACATCTCCAGAAAATGATGTTATTTGAGTTTTTAAATTTAGTAATTTTGTCAGGAGTTAAAAATGTTCTGTGTAAATACTTCCAAGTAAATACACTCCAGTATTGACCTCAATAACTGAATTTTACTGAAGACAGAATTTTAAGTTTTCTGGTCTGGGAGAGATTATGAGGTAAGCCTTTAGTCATTGTGTTCCATTGCTTAGTTGTTAAAATTGACCTGTAACTTAACAAAATGGTGTATAATTTGGATATTTAATTGTCAAACTGTTGATCATTAAATAATATTTTAGATATGAGCGTGATTAAGGGAGGTTGATCTAAATATGAAGAGTTCTGAATAATTCTGCATAAGTCTTGAGAATAAGCAATTACACTTTGTAGTAATAACCAGTCTTGCAATGATAAGTTATAGTCTTTCATAATTTGTTGAAATTGTAAACTAAGTGCATTATTTATTTATGTATGTATTTATTTATTTATTTATTTATAAGCAGATGATGCAAAAGTCAACCAGTTCAAAAAATAATCAAATATCAGAAAGAATAAAGCAAGATCTGTTGATTTGAGAATGGAGTAGGTGTAGGTTATATATCTAATATTAAGTATGGAATGAAGAAGAAAGCAGAGAGAGAAAAAGCTAGATAATTAACATGAAGATAAGGTTAGAAGTAAGAGTGCCTAAAATGAGGAAGCAAGGGTTTTAGCAATGATTGCTAGAGCAGAAGGACCCTTACAGTAGAGGAAAAGTATGGATTAGGAGGTTAGATAGTCAATGCTGGGTCTAAGGTCTGGGGAAAGGGAGTTAGGTGATAGCGTTAGACAAGGAGGAGCAGTTGCAGATCCAGTTGGAGAAAAAGTGTTGATGGATGGCAGTCTTGAATTTGATAGGGTGTTGTTCAGAGCGGATGGAGGAGAGGAGATTATTCCAAAGTCTGGTCATAGTTCAGGAGTATAGGAGTTTACTGCAGGTAGATTAGGTTTGTGTACTTGTAGTAGGTTTTGGTTTTCTGAGCGTAATGAACTAGTAGGGACATATAGATAGAATAAATAGCTGAGTCTTATGGTTTGTAAATTTCCAAGTCTTTAATACTTTGTTTCCAAGAAATAAAATTTATAGTTTCCCATTCATTAAAAATGTTTATCTGAAGATTATCTGGGAAGCTTTTTGTGATTTTAATGGGATTATTAGGTCAAACCAGGATTTGATATCTGCATTTCAGTATATTATTTTTCTAAAGTTGTTAATAATGTTATTTAGATAGTTTAGTTTCATAGGTTTTGCCACATTATATTGAACAGTGTTACAAAGAAGAAACCAAAACTTATTGGAGGGATGTTTGGAAGAAATTGTACATGACAGTGAGTTTTCATTCTGTATTATAGATATATGGAGATCTTTCCAATTTGAGTTGTAATTTGAGTCAATCCAATTTAATGTGCCTTTAAGTAATGATGCTTTGATATATGTTTACAAGTCAGGGAATCTTAAACCACCACCATCCCAAGATCTAATACGATGCATATACACAATCCTATTTTTTGTTTGGGAACCCTAGGAAGTTTAATAAAGTTTTATTTATGAGTTTAATATAATTATTCCCAGGATGGGTGTCTAGAGCCAGAATAAGATATAACATTTTTGGAAGGAGAGTAATTTTTAACAATTGCAGTCTGTCCTTGAATGAAAAAAACATATTGTCCCAGCGACTTATGTATCTATTTACCTGAGATATTATCCTTTTTTAGTTTGTTTCTCTTATTTTTTCCAAGTTTTTGCGTAAGGTTATCCTTAAGTAGTTTAGTGTATTAACTTGTTCTCCAATAATGCTTTGGTTAACTAGTTGAAATTTCCCTTTGTCATTAAGAATAATATGTTTAGAATTTTGTTTATTAAAATGGAGACTTGAAATTTTTTGAAAGTTATTTATTATTGTGTCTAGTTCTGATAATTCTTGATTTGATTAAGGTAAGGTAAGCAGAATATCATCCACAAATATCTCTATTTTAGAACTGTATTGATTATAAATATTAATGTCTTTGATTTCTTAATTATTTCTTATTGATGACGCTAATATTTCTATGACAAGGGAAAATAATATTGGGGATAAAGGGCAACCTTGCTTGTTGCCTTTGGTTATGGGGATGTACTTTGAAGTGAAGGGGCCTAATTTGATGTATGCCAAATTATCTTTATAAATAGCCTTTATCATGGAGATGAAAGATATTGGAAACGAGAATCCTTTTAGTGTTTCAAACAAAAAGTCCAGTTTACAGAGTCAAATGCTTTTTCTATGTCTAGACCCACCAACAAGACTTCTTCATTTTCTTTGTTTAAGAATTCTATTAATGTTAATATTATTTTGATATTATCATAAGTGTGTCTTTATGAATAAATCCATTTTGGTCAACATGAACTAAATGTGAAAGTGGAACCTTTATTTTGTCCACAAATATAGACATAAAGATTTTGTAGTCATTATTTAATAAGGAAATTGGTCTATATGATTTATATAGCTGCAGATCTTTGTTGGATTTAAAAATAGGGGTAATCAAGGAGTATCTCCAAGAGGGATGGATCAAATTTCTAGTTTGTACTTCAACCAGGGTCTTATGAAATAAAGATATAATTGAATCTGGAAAAAGCTTATAAATCTCTGCTATGATGTCATCTATGCCGGCAGGTTTGTTAGGTTTAAGGTTTTTGATTTTATTTTTGATTTCATTTAGAATTATTAATTTCTCGAGAGTTGTACTAAGATTTTCTGGGATGGAACTCAAATTTAAAGTGATTAATTGTCGGGCTGTAATGTTTTTGTTTATATTATCAGCGTTATAATGTTTGGTGAGATGATATCTAAAGTCTTCTAATATATATCCGATATCAGAACTTATGTTATTAGTACCGTTGTATAATAATTTTAAGATAATATTTGCCTTATAATGTAATTTTGCTCTTAATGACAAATTGTGCATGTGTTTGGGAGTAAGAGCATACGAGTTTAATTTCATTTTTTCTAGTGCTAAGCTTGTTTTGTGTTCCAAAAAATCTAGATTTTTTTTTACTGCATCTTTTTCTTTTTTGTTATTTGAGTTTAATTGTGATGACCTAAATCTCATATGTCCATAGGTTCATAGGTTCATAGGTAGGTACTAGGCTATCAGCCCAAGGGCCTACGTAAGCCTAGCCAACAAGGTTCCCTTGCTTACGCCACCCAAGAAAGTTATTTTTCTGTGCCACTGTTGAGCAAAGACACAGAAGTGATCCCTGGGGTGTATTTTCTATTTCCCATCCACTTATCAAGCTTTTTCTTGAAGAGTGCTAATGAAGAACTTTGCTTGACATAGATGGGTAGCCTGTTCCAGTGTATGGGAAGTCTCTGGGAAAGGAATCTCTCCCTCCAGCATTTCCTGTTTATTGTGATGACAATGTTTAGGTCCCTAGAGCATGTAGCTCAGAGGGATTGAGATTTTTTTTGGTGTAGCATGTCCAACAGCTCTGGGTTTGACATAGCATTATATGTTAGGCAGAGATCAGCTTGGAGTAGGCGATATGCTACGGAGTAAAGCTGGAGTTTTTTGAGGCAGTCAATGTAGGGCATTTGTTTGAGGCCAGTAATCCTCTTTGTGAGGTACTTCTGTGGCCTTTCCAACTGCTGCTGATATCTTGTGAGGTACATTCCAAAAGGGGTGTTGACTCTATAATGGGTCTAATGAGTGTGGAGTAGAGGGGAACAATGACCTCTTTTTTCCAGGATGACAACCCTTTTATGATGAGGTGTGCCACGTAGAAGGAATTCCTCACTACTGTGGTGATGTGACTATCAAAGAAGAGACTACTATCCACCTGGGTCCCAATGTCTCTTATCACACATTTGGTGTTAAGTAGATTGCTGCCTATGGGGTAGTTCATGGGTACAGAGTTTTTACCAAAGGGGATGACACTGCACTTTTTGGCATTGAACTTCAGGCCATGGCTCTGACACCAGGCATCTGTCTCAGCAAGGCCCTTCTGTAGGATGCCCAAATCATTTGGGGACTTGACTATGGCTCCTAGTTTGCAGTCATCTGCGAATTTCATTAGCCAGAGGCCTTCTGTGTTAGCCTGTACTTCAGAAAAGTAGATACCAAACAGGAGAGTTCCCAGGACAGAACCCTGTGGTACTCTACTTGTCACTGCTTTGAGGTCAGATTTGGAGTCTGCAACTTTTACAGTGTGAGTTCTGTCAGTGAGCCAGTTGGCAACCCATCTTGTGATGTAGGGATTTATACCTAGTTTTGTGAGTTTAACTATAATTCCTGAATGGGGGATGGTGTCGAAAGCCTTGGCGAGGTCAAGATAGGCTGTGTGAACCACCTTACCCTCATCTACGGCTTTGGTGACTGCCTCAAAGAAGTTGATCAGATTCAGGAGGCACGATCTGCATTTCACAAACCCGAACTGGGTGGGATCCAGAGTTTGGAGGTTACCAATGTCTTCGTTTATGAGTTCCATGATGACACGTTCCATGGCCTTGCAAACCAAGGAGGTTAATTGAGATTGTAGGTTTTGTAGTTCTGATTTCAATTCCTTAAGTTTTTTCTTATACCAGAATATAGTTTTACCATAAATATATGCTTTTAGAGCATCCCAAAGCATAATAATGTTTGTTTCAGAGTTATTATTTGTCTTTAAGAAAAAGTTTAATTCTGATAATAACCATAGTTTAAAGTCTTTTAATTTGGTGATATAGGCAGGAATTCTAGTAATAGTATTTAGTTTTGTGAAGTCTATTTCTATAGCTAACATAAGACAATCATGGTCTGATAAAGGACAACAAAGGATAGTAAAGGATGTAAGCTTTAATTTTAAGTCATTGGAGGTAAGGACTTTCTCTATTCTGGTTTGAGTTTTAAATCTATAATCAGTGTATGTATAACAGAGTGATTTGTTATTTTTAGAGTTACATGTATCATACAGATTATGAGAATTTACCCATTAAATAAAAATTTTGGCAGTGGATATTAGTCTAAGTGGACGACTACTTGTTGTATCAGAATTATCTAATAAGCAGTTAAAGTCACCCCCTAGAATCAGATTCCCTTTTGATATACTATCAATAAGATTGAGATGTTGTTTAGCAGTTGAAGCACCCTGTCCTGGGAACCAGTAAAGGTTAGCAAGTGTTGAAATTCTATGATTGAATTTTAGGATAGTGATAGCTAGTAGTCCCTTGGGGGCTTCATGCTTATATAATATTTGAGGGCAGATAATATTAGTCTTCCATAGGACCATCACTCCTCTCCCTTTAGACTTAAATGAAGCATGAGCTAATATCGTATAAGTGTTTGGTTTCCAAACATCCTTTTCTGTATTTTTAAAACGTGTTTCCTGTAGGAATACTATTTGTGGTTTGTTTAAGTTAAGGTATCTCAAAAGGTTTGACCTCTTTTTTGAATTATTGATGTAATTTATACTAAGTGAAGCTAAAGACAAATACATGATGAGTTATAGGAGTAGTTTCTCCAATGGTTAGTAATAACTGATTTTATTATCTCAAAGTGTTCAATGAAACGTTGTAACTTCCAATCTTTGATTTGTTTAAGTGACATGTTTGCAAGAGTCATGACTGTGAATATGATGTGAAGTGTATTATAATCAGGCCTAAGTGAAGAAAGAAACAACAAAATAATCATATTAAAACATAGAGAAACAAATAATGTAATTCTCCAGCAAATACATAGAATTAAAAAAATTCCCAATTTGAAAGATGAGATAAAATCAATCAAGCTGCTTTCCCAAACCATGATGAACATGCCTATCAGCTCTAAAATGTACTAGTATAGAGACTTGTGCTGTAAACACGCAATTGTTTAAATAATTTCCACTAAGTTATTAAAATGTAGTGAAAAAAAAGGAGAAACGCACATATATTAGTATCTTAAGTTACATATGTAATACTGGATGTTGAGGTCCCTATTTTTGACATGAATTACTATATGAGATCAAATGAGTTTAAAACAAGTACACAGTCTTTATCTAATAGCTAGAGTCAATAAAAATGAATATTTTTATTACGTTATCCAAAAATAGACAGGTAAAAAGGAAGTTGAGCTCCCTTTTTATTTTATATATATATATATATATATATATATATATATATATATATATATATATATATGGATTCACTTCATAACATTGAAACTTCAAAATACTGAAACTCAAAATACTAAACCAAAATACTGAAAGCTCAAAATACTGAATACTCAAAATACTGAAACTCAAAATACTGAAAACACATATTATGCGTAAACTCAGCTTAAACAACATGAATCATAACAATTTCTACCAAATATATGCAGGGGGGCAAGCCCCCCTGCACCCCCCATGTAGGGGGTGTGGTAGAAATTGCTATGATTTATGTTGTTTAAGCTGAGTTTATGCATAATATGTGTTTTCAGTATTTTGAGTTTCAGTATTTTGAGTATTCAGTATTTTGAGCTTTCAGTATTTTGGTCTTCAGTATTATGAAGTTTTGTCATTTTCAGTATTTTGAAGTTTCAGTGTTATGAAGTGAATCCATATATATATATATGGTGTACATGTATTAGAAAGTATAGAGAACAACAGCAATGAACATCAAAAGAGCCTAAAGCCTAGCTCAGACATTTATATCTTATTTGAGTACGTCAGTCCAACTGAAAGTTTCTCATTTTGTATTTAAAAACATGTTAATTAACCAACAACTTGTGTAAAAATCTTTGGGACAGTGTAATATGCATATAAAAATGTATAAATGATTGCTTGAGCATAGTTATTCATCAACACTCTGATCTTTTGTTCATCTATATTGTTCTAATTAAGTAAAAGCTGGATGTAAAAGTAAAACCTCCCAGAGATTTCTCTTAGGTTACCCTTAAGGGGCCTTACAGTTACCTCAATGAAATATGTTAAAGTACATTTTGTTAAGATGAACAGATAATGTTGGACTGCATTTATTTTTATAGGATTAAAAGTTCAAACTCATTGTTATCTATATTATTTGTAACAATAGGTAGTGAATGACCAAATCAATAAAGGGAAAGTGAGGTGACTACATTAAAATGTGCTTAATGCTCACTGTTTACCAACACTGCAAACATAAAACTTCATGTAGGCTACTCTTATAATGGTAATAATGCAGCGTCATATTGCTACTAAGCATTAAGTAAAGGTTAGTGATGATTATTACATTTCCTGTATTATTAAAATAAACTTCTTTACATCACTCTCTATTTCATTTTCTGTTCAGATCCAGATAATTTATTTTGTGTTATATTCTAAACATTCATCTTGCATCTAATTATTATTTCTTTTACTTCTGTAAGGTCTTTTTAACTTCCTCTTGTTTTCTAATCCATCTCAGTTGAAGTGTAGCTACTTTAGATGTTTTACATATAATACAAAAATTTCTGCAAACTTTGTAATAGAGAAGCAAATTATATGTTCGTTACGAAAAGGAACCTTGTCATTAACTAGATTGTATTGATGTAACAGTGCTTGCAGTTTTTACGTTTACCAGCAGAGGTCAACTCATGTATTTTTATCTGTGTTAAATCTAGTTGTTTACACCTTTTATTCACCTCATAAAAGACAGATGATTCTTAGAAGTTTTTCTTGCTCAAGATTCTTACAATTATAAAAGCTTCTATATATCCAAAATCTGCCGACTGGACTGGACCTGAGGCCACTATCTTAGTGCAGCCATCTACAGTATCATAATCACATTTAACTGTGTTATTATTTACCCTAAGAGCTGTCAGCAAAAGATTCTGAGAAGTACTGTTTGACAGTGGCATCCAGGACCATCTCACACATGTTCTTGCCCCCATAGTAATGAAGCATGCATTTTTTTTTTTTGCATGGATCTGCCTTAATGTATACAATTAGCAGGACTACAACACCTTTTTTGTATGTAACTGCCTTAATGCCTACAATTAGCAGAGCTATAATACCTTCTAGTCAAAAATGTTATTAGATGACACCCAAGTAGACCGTCTAGTCTTATGCAGCAATATGAAAAAGCTGTTAACCAGCTTCTGCTGTACAAGTACTCTGTACTTATCTTCAGTCCAATATAACTTCCTTGGCACTGAAGCTTGAGGGCACAGTTATAACAAATTGTTCTCAAAACCTGTACAGTTTGCTGTCTTCAAGTATTACATAATCAGGAAACACTACTACAGACCTTAAATTGTGTGTATATTTATGTTTCAAAGTCTGGACTGATTCAGGCTTATCCTTGTTTCTGTCAGCTTTAATTTAAATTAGTAATCATATTAAAACTGTTATTTTACAATTTCTAAAGATCAGCTTGATAATAGTAACTTTTTATATAAATAAAAAATATAACTTACTTAAATGCAGTGGTCTGAGTGTTTTTAGCTTTACTTAGGAAGTTTGAAGGTAGGGGTGCATCTCCAATACTGTTCCCTACACTTACTGTAGGGTGCAGTATAGCAGAATGGACCAACAGCTTCTAGAAGACTTAGGGAAGACAAAGCAGTTTAAAAACAGCTCGAGGGTCATCGCAAGGTAAGAAAAAGCCTCACCTCAAATTTAAATAACATTCTTTGAGTAAAAAATGGCTTAGTGAGGTAAAAATGGGAAAAATAACTAAAAAATGCTGCCATGTTTACTAGTGGATGTTAGTATAACATATACTCTAACATTAATATGACAATAAATTGAGTATTTAAGGTTAAATAAATGAAAAAAAAACACAGATTATCTAATGTAATTAAGTTATTGTGACACTTTATATTATGTAGTTGGTTAAGCAAGCTGCATTAGTATTTTAATAAAGATTTATGCATGTATGGATCATGGAGCCCTCACACAACTCACTTAAAGAAGCAGCTGCACATATTAAATTTACTTACAGTGCCTTATTTGAAAATCGACTCAGTTTTTGTTTTTGTTTTCTTTTTGGCTATAAATTATCTCAGTAATGCAATGAGATTAAACTTTTTTAAGCAATTCCTTGATATTATTGCTGTTAGTTAACTATGTTCTCTGTGTGCTAAATGACATTTAAACAGCATTTATTACCATAATGGTGCAGTAAGTATGAATTAAGAGACATTAATCACTAACAAAAAACAAAAAATAGGTCAAGATCTGATTATTTATTTACCAGTTGATTCTTTGAAAGATGAATTTGCTGTGCTAGCTGGTCTCAGGTTTTTGTTTCTTCTTTTTGACATCATTCCATGTATTTTTCTCAGATGTTCTCTTTAAAGAAGACAGACAAAAGTCCATATTCTCTGGGATGGTTGTTAGATTACTGTTTGTTATAAAGAAGATAGCTTCATCCAGGTTGTTAAACGTTCTTGTACCAGAAGAAAGGTGCATTTTTATTTTTGCCGGATACAGGATTTGGGCTCTAATGTTGTTTTGTTTCAGATGTTTAACCAGTGGCCAACATTTCTGCCTCATTTCCAGAATTCTCACAGAGTAGTCATTGTCAATTCTGATGGGGTGTGGGTTAAATTTTAATGGGGCTTTCCTCCAAGCTGTTTTTAACACTAGTTCCTTATCAAGATAAGAGAAATTTTATTACAATAGATCTCAGTGTTGCTGTGAGGGATGTGGGCATTGGCTTAATAATTGCCCTTTGAGCTCTTTTTATACCAAATGAGAGCCCTGCTTGCAAGTCTAAAATTTTGGGAATGCAATTATTCAAAAATAAAATCATGTTCTCACCTTCTGTTTTCTCTGGTACTCTGAAAATTAAAATATTGCATCTTCTCTCACGATTTTCAAGGTCATCAATTTTATTCATTAGCCATGTGTTTTGTTTGAGAAGAATGACTTTGTGCAGTTCATCCTCCTTTAATATTCCATCTGTGTTGGTCTCCATGTCTATTATTTTATTTTGATGTTGTTGAAAAAGGTCTCTAAAATCTTCAGTTTTAGAACTATTCTCACTTAAATTCTCCAGCTTTTGTTGGGTCATCTATCTTCAGTGATAGTGACTGTGGAGTGGAAGACACCAGCTGCAGTTCTTTCCTCAGTGCAACATCAGATTGTGAAGACTTGGAGCTGTTCATTTTCCTTCAAGTTTAGTCTCAAATAATTTGACAGGAATTGTTTGGAATAAAAACTTCATAGTTTGTAAAATTAAAGTTTAGATTATTAGTAACTAGATTTTATAAAATTTAAATAAATATATATATATATATATATATATATATATATATATATATGTATATATATATATATATATATATATATATATATATATATATATATATATATATATATATATATATATATATATATATATATATATATATATATATATATATATATGTCTAATTCCTGTCTATTATATTAATTTTATAGAGCTCAGATAAAGTGCTGTGCTAAGCTGGACATCTAGGCTCCACCCCCTCACTGCTGGGCATTCTTGATGGCACACTGCATAAAGTGAGCGCCTGGTATTCACTGGTTGGCATGATGATTGATATCATCAGCATCCCCCATTTTGATAAACAATGCCAGCATAGATGCAAAGACCAGAAGCAATGCCAGTGTATCCCCCTTCCTGGAAGAGGAGACAGAGGTTAAATGTAGGGAACCTGAAAAGTATTCTTAAGATTTTTTTTTCAGTATCATTGCCCTCTCCTATCATAGAGTTTGTATGTGTATACGATTATCTGTCACAGTCCGCTATACAACTGTAACTGTATTTGTAGCATATGTGGGTGATATTTTTCCCAATATGTTATCCTTCTGTAGGTGTAGTGGAAGAAAAGGAAGAAGTGAGACATCATTCACACTGGCCTGGACTAGCCAGTGCTACTGGCACTGGAACCCAGTGTCCATCAGGTCTACTTCATTTTCCTGATGGAGGAAACTTGGAGGAGTCACAATTTCCATCCATGTCTGTTTCTAATGAAGGAGGTAAAGGCTCCTCTCCTGAAAGTGGATCAGATTAATATCCAGTGGTGAACTACTTCTGGACTCTGGTATCTGCTAAGGTTGACCAGCAAATGTATGTTTGTCTCAGCAATGTGGAATACCTTCAAACTTGACTAGTTGAGTGATGCAACCAGCAAGCCCCATCCGTCAGACTGTCAAGGGAATAATGTATCCCTTATGTCAGCCACAGTGGTGAGAAGTACATGGGATCATGTGCTGGCATCCTTCCATGCCATGCTCCCATGCTATTTGGGGGTTATATAATGGTTAATGTGTTTACCTCACAAATGCATGCACCAGTGTTTGATTCTTACCATGGAGAAATAGACTAGCTTAAAATGGCCCACAAGGTCAGCAAGACTAGTACTTAAGTATGAACCTCTTCTATCTTTGTGACTTTCCCCTATTGTGTTTCATTCCCCATTCCTTATTCATAATCCAAGCATCTGCATTACTCCTTGCCTACCGTCTGTATGTTTGTACATGTCCATACTCTGTCATCCCCATTTGTTATGTACTCACCACTCTTGCCTCTCTGTGTCTGTATTATTTATCTATGTTCTGACTTTGCTATTAACTCTTTTACTTTTATCCCATCCAAAAGACATCTCATGCTACCTTCTCTACCTACCTACCTACCTACCCTTCTTTTTATAATGCTTAAAAAGTGTCAATCCCATAAAAGAAACACACTGCCCCTACTTTCTTTATTAATGGCTACCCTTCTGACTTTCACACAGCCTGTTGTTCTCTCCTTTCCTACTTTTCTGTCTGTAACATTTCCTTCCCATTAGTACGGTAACCACGGCTGTAGATTTGGTATGCATGGCCACAATGATGTATCTGTTGGCTGCCATGCTACCCTTCTTGTACCAGCCAGGCATTAGATGCAGCTACGCAGCAATGAATTACATGTGTATGTGTGCATAACTCAATTGCCTGCTGTGCTCTGCAGTTGACATCTGTCATGTAGGTCATGTGTAGTGCAGTAGCATTGTCCTAACGTGGTGCAGCTGAGCAAGTGCTTTTTATCCCATTATTGCTATAGCTCCCCTTTCTTGCACAGTTATTTTCTCACTGACTCACACGTCTGCTGAGTAATGCATTTTTTCCTCAGTAGCTTCCTTGAAATTTAGCATTGCAAAGGTACATGGCACTTGTGTTTGAAACCCAGTCAGTGTATTAGAGGCCTTTTCTATCAATGCCAACCTCTGGTAGTCATAAACAGTCAAAAAATCAAAAAGAAATGGACTGACTTATTATGTTCAAAATCATTGTGCCACATACATCCTGCTAATGAGTACATTAAGTTAAGATCAATTATATTATGTTTGCATTCAAGCATTTCTTTCCTTGCAGCAGAAGCCCTTTCATACCATGATTAGGACAATTAGGTAAACACCACTTAAGGTTAATTACACAAATTATGTTACCTTTTTAATTAATTTACTCTATAGCAAATCCCATTACATATTCACTTTGGTGTATTTTTCTGTAAGTTGCTTATCACAAGGACATATACAGTAGGGCCCATTATTTATTTTTTTTTTCTTTGTCTTTTTGTACTAAGGTTATTTGCAGTAACCATTTTTGTTCACTTTGTGCCACCTAGAGGCAATATTTTTGGAAACATATCTTGTAACAAGTCTAACTATTAAACTGCTCTTGATGCTATATGATTGTAATTTACAGGACCGTTACAGTCAGTGTGGATCAGCAAAAAATATTCAGGCCTGTAGTCACCATTCATTGTAAAGAGAAAATTAAATTTTGCGTGACATCTTGGAAAATAGAATTTTGCAGTGACTTTGCAATTGAATTCATCACTTAAAATAAACAGTGGCATATATATTATCCAAGAATTTCATGCAGTTTAAAACCTCCTAATGTCAAGACTGTGAGGCATTCATTTGTATCTTGTTTCGTAACTGAGTTCTGTTTTCATCAGATTTGTCACTAGTAAATCATAATAGCTTTGTATGATGACAAAAATATTTCAGTATCTTAATTATAGACATCCAGCAGTAGCTGAGCTGTCAACTGGCATGCGGAGGCTAAATAATAAAAGCATAGCATTAAATATCACCAAAGAAATAAATGTTTTTGCAGCAAAACAATCTGCTGCATAGAACCAATAGTCTTTTAAAGTACTTGTCTAGCTTTCATGTAACCCCTCCAGATCCAACTATTTTAAACCATTATAACCTTTGCACCACTTATATGTGTGTAACTGTTAATAATGCTTTTCTGGTATAACAGCATTCTAATACAAATGATCACAGCTGGTGCCAAAGCTAGTTGCTGCATTCTCCTAGAAAACTACAGTGCAAGAAATGACCACGATAACTGCAGTCTCTGCGTGCACTGAGCTATCTAAGGAAGCTTCTTGTTATTGCTGCAGGGCGGAAGAGATGCAATAGTCACAAGAGATTTTTACAGTCATTAAGGGACTATTTATAATTAGTGACAAAGCATATCTGTCTGTAGGTTAGGCAGATTGGTTTATTATAAATTACATTATTATCAGATATGTATTCCTAACCATGAGAGACCATAGAATGTCTTATAAGTGAATAACTGTCAAAAGTTCAACTTCATGTGGACTTTTTGTTGAAATCAATCATCCTATCAGCTTACTTTGTCACTGAAGTCTTATAACTTGCTGCTGAGTGTGCTAAACATACATATTCCTTACTTACATCTAGGAAGTTAATCATGACTGGTATCGAGTTTGGTGAAAAGACACTGTTTTGCTAATTTTGTTTCTGTTTTGTAGAAACAGAAGGCTAGGCTTCAAAGTAGACTATAAGCTGACATTGATGTAGAGTTATTGGGAATTTAATTGTATGTTGATTTAATCATAAAGTTACAATAATACAATACAATATGGACATTTTATGACTCAATCCTTTAGTTGTTTTAGAGGTTTGCCACAAATAATATTTTCAGACTAATACTGGAAAGCTGAAATATGGACAGCTACCACACATATATTTACAATGAATTCAGCAGGTGTGAATAAGGTAATGGAATAAACTGCTTCTCATAGTAAAGTCTCATCTATCAACAATATTTCTAATTCCTGCATTGTGCAAACCACATTCAAAGCTTACAAGCATGTCAAATAAGTATTATCATCATGGCTAGGCACTAGACAGAGGTAATTCTTTCATGTTCATAAAATATACTGCAAGCCTCTGACTTATCCAGAAGAAGCCCATGGACCTGACCCCCATTTCACAGCACAGCCATAACCGAATGACTGCTGATTGTACTGATCTCTCAAACTATGCTGCACTCATTTCAATAGCTGTAGGTAACTATACTGGTAAATTGTTTCAATTCCTACTGCAGTGTTGTCACAGGTCCTTATCAGAAGCTCAAGTTTTCAGAAACTTGAAATTCATATTGTAGAGATGATATGATCGAAGTTCCATAAACTGAAAGCTTGTGAATGGAGATTGTGGTACAGTGCAAATCAGGGAATTTAAACTTTTCCCCACTGTAGTGCAATCTCGGAGTTAGTATATATAATATGTAGGTGGTGTGGGGGTGTAGCTTGATCCCCCTGCAAAAATGTTGAAAAAATGTAGATTTTTGTTGTTTTTTTTAAAGTTCAAGTTTTCAGAAACTCGATCATATCATCTGGACAATATGAATTTCGAGTTCCTGAAAACTCAAGCTTCAGTCATAGACCAGCTGTTACATGTGACTGAGTGTGATTTATATGCAGATGGTAGGCAAAAGATCATGCAAGATAAGATCTTTAAACATATCTTTCAACCAATCAGGTACAAGTTTAAACAGAATCAGGGACAAAATTACGGACAATCAGGGACATTTTTTAGAATATTAGTACTATTAACTTGAGACATTTGCAGAATAAAAGAATGTTAATTAACATACATTTTGTGAAGTAAATAACTATAACTCTAATAATTGTAATTATTTATTGAGTATAATTCACCAGCTTCCACCAAAAGTCACCAGTTTTAGGAGGGATTAAGAGGGACTAAGGGACACAGAGCTAACATTTGAGTCAAAATCAGGGACATCCATGAAAATCAAGGACAATTGAGAGGTATGTCTTTAAATGAAGCTCTTCGGTTTTACATGAGGGGCTGTTTAGCCTAGTTTCATGGAATGCACCATGGCTACAAGGGCAAGTTGGCAGGTTCAATCAAAGAGATACAAATAGTTATGTGTAGCTGGGCAAAGCAGGAGAAGGGAAGAAACTATTTTTTGAGAAATAAGTGTGGCCTTTAAACACATGTGGTCATCTTCTAAGCTCATATGTATGTAGAAAAATCTTAATAATAAAAAATAGTCACCCCACACATGGAGATAAGAAGCCATGCTAACATGAACAAAGGATTTACAAAGATTTTTGGTTCCATTATGGTGTACAATAAAATGGATCAATGCTGAAGGACTACATTGTAGATTTACATTCTATGCCTATCTAATCAGAAGTGTTTGATGTCAAGCAGAGTACAAATGTACCAGCACCACACATACATTGTACAGTACCCAGACATTATTTAAATGTTAATAGGTGAAAGTAGTCTGATGCAATAAGAAAACCTTGTGGTAGCTTTCACAGAAACATGATCTAGCTCTGAATTACACTGCAAATAAGGACAGATGGGAACAGTAAAAGAGGGGATGTGTGTGTGTCCACATGCACATGCATGTGTGTGTGTGTGTGTGTGTGTGTGTGTGTGTGTGTGTGTGTGTGTGTGTGTGTGTGTGTGTTTAATTCTACATTGCAAGATGCATATCTACTTAATACCTTCATATATGGATAGCTATGCACCTATACATAGAAATGTATGTAGTTAGCATGGTGACATAGCATACCATACTGAAGCAACACTTCAGTGATTGTACAACTAGTACAGTCCAGAAAGTGGATCTCTGTGTATGTGTCACATACATGTTCCCCCTGCATGATGTCTGTCAACTTAACAACTGCAGGTGATAAAATATATAGTTATAATGTGACACACAGGAATAAGGCTCTGAGCATCTCTTCTGCCTGTGTTCTACAGTCTTGCCTCCACCATTGCTTGTGTCATGTGTGTGTGTGTGTGTGTGTGTGTGTGTGTGTGTGTGTGTGTGTGTGTGTGTGTGTGTGTGTGTGTGTGAGTGTCTGTGACAGATCTGCCCAGCTGAGGGGTATGCAAATACCTGATTTCAGCTGCCTCCTGGCTGAGTATGCACAGTGGTGGTAGATTTTCTGAGCAGGTGTGTTGTCAGGAAACTCACAAATTGACCAAATGCACTTGCTTAGTGTACTCCCAAAGGAAGCAGAGCTCTGGAAAATGTATGAAACTGATATACTAGATATTGGAGCAAAATAATTGCAAATGCTCTAATTTAGCAAATGAAATTCCAAATGAGAGAAGGTACAATATCTGATTGTTATACTAAATATCTTCTCTGTCACTCTACTTTTCATTAATAAACCAATTATGACAACAACCCCAAGGGTGATTTCCTTTTTCATATGACTGAAAGGATAAGCAAGCCACAGCCTTTCATCTTCACATTTGTCTGTAGTCATTACTGAAGTTAAACTTCCTTATTGTATTTATAAAGTGTAACAATATAACCTATCAAAACAATAAAACTGATAAACTGAAAGCAAGTTACTAACGAGTAACATTCTAGAAGGGATAAAATATTGCATAATGTATCAAATATGGTAAACAACATCAAAGAGGATCGTCACTCAGCTCTGCTTAGATTAAAGGCAAAGTTGTTGCATTTAAGCTTAATGTTGTTGAGGAATGTACATGTTCCCCGGGATTCATGAAGTTTGTGCCAGGTGCAGGCATAGCGTTGGCGATCTTACACCAAATATGGCCACCGTGCAATTCGGGTACGAGCTGTTTCCACATGCACTACCTGCGTACACTACACCCGCACAACTCCCGGCGCCTGTATGCTAATAACCCCATGTGCAGTAGTGCAGCATGCAAATGAAGGTATATAGCGATTCAGGAAGTGGTGCAGGCGTAGTGTAAGCATGCAGAAATATAAACCGAAAAAAAAACGTTTACATTTTTCAAACATAAAATTGGAGCCATGACAGCGGACCAAACTCATGTATTATACTGTTAATATATGCCAATGGCTAAATATATAGCCATTGGCATAAAACAACATGCACAATATATGAAAAAGAACAGTTAATATTATGTCCACACTAACGTGAAGTTAAAGTGCAGGGCATCGGTGTGCAAAGGGGATCACAAGGAAGATATAAAAATATAGAATAAAACTGCAATGAAACACATATCATGATTTTCCCATAAAAGTCAATGGCAGGCATGCTACACCATACCCGTGGCGCAAGGGTTGCTAAGGGGCAGTGACAGTGTTATATGCAGTAGCTAGGAATTGTAGGCAATGTCATGCAAATGAGAGGAGTAATAGTGAACCGCAGATTTCCCGCTGGTGTAAGGATGTACAAAACAGCGTGGCGTTATAACACCAAGGTGAGCCCTTGAGATAAAAATGACATCAAGAGAGGGGTGTGTCACCATTGCTGTAAGCACATTGGAGCATTGCTAAACTGGTCTGCTCCTAGCTAGGTAAAGCTGCAGGATAGGGGTGTGTCGAATTGCCCATAGCTATGCTTAGTGGGGAGTACACAAGGTAACCAATTATGCATGTGAATGGAGATGAAAACACATGTAAACTCTGTAAACGGGTATGCGGGTCATGCATTGCAGCTGAAACAGGAAGGATATAGGAAAGAATTAAGGAAATGCTGCAGCAGTGAGATTGGAGTACAAATGGCTAATTAACACTAGGAGCCTACAGTGGGCCATTGACAACAGCAAACAAGGCTGCAAGTAGCTATCTGCAGAACAGGAAAGGGGAGGGGCTGTACTGCAAAGAAAACAGCAAAGTGTCAAAGCAGAACATAGGCGATATGAAGTATATCAGCTGCAAGGCACAATTCGCCATGACTGGGTAGGGAATGTACAAAACAAGAAAGACGGCAGGTGTATGCATGCCTGATAATGGGAGGGGAGCCAGGTCTAAAAGTGAATTAAAGGGCAACAGATTAATCAAGGCAGGCAAGTAGATCTCCACAGTAAAGGCCCCACACTTGCAGTACTCATTGCAAAACCCATAATTAAGACACGCTGCAGCTGGAATAGCTCATACACACCCACTGACATAAGCAGCATCCATAGCACAATACTATAAAGTGTGAAAGCACCTCACACACATTTGTGTATTCCCATACACTCTGCACCAGTGGTGTATACAGACGAGGAACTTTTAGTATGTACATGTTAGGGGCTGCCATAGCTTTGATCCACCAGCATATGTTGGAGACTGAAGGTGGTGTGGAGGATGATGCACACTACCACCTCAGGCACCAGAGGAGGACGAGGAGAGCGTTAAGACCCAGGGTAACCTACCAGGGGCTACATGATCTGGAGATAGTAGGGCATTACAGGGTGGACAGGGACATCCTACCGCAACTTGTGGAGCTGTGCCAGCCATGCCTCAGAGCCAGAACAAACAGACGGGACCCATGCCAGTGGATATGAAGGTATGTGTAAGCCTGAGAATACTAGCTACAGGTACCTTTCAAAACCAACTGGAGATATCATGGGGTTCTCACAAGCATCAGCATTCAGGGTACTACACCAGTATCTGGATGCTGTGTTACCACATGCCAATGAGTACATATACTTTCCCTGAATGCAGAAGGAGTTGGCCAGCAATATGCATCTCTTCCAGCATGTGGCAGAATACCCGGAGGTACTGGATGCAATAGACCGGACGCACATACTCATCAAGTCATCACCCGGTGAGCAAGAAAGGCGCAACATAAACTACAAGGGATACCCCTCCATTAACTTCCAGGTCATGTGCAATGCCCAGGGGATTATCATGGATGTGTTTGCTGGCAACAGTGGAAGCTATCATGACTCCCACATCTGGCATGCCTCACAGCTGTATCGGTTATTTGCCAGGGGGGACATCCCAAATGGCCACCTGCTGGGGGATGCTGGCTATGCACTGGAACCGTGAATGATGACTCCCATCAGAAATGCATACACACCCATGCAAGAACACCATAATGAGGCACATGGACAAACCAGAAATATCGTAAAGTGTGTATTTGGGATGCTGAAATCATGGTTCCATTGCTTGGACATATCTGGTGGAGCCTTGCAGTACTCTCCAGGCATGTGTGCCCACATCTTCATAGTGTGTGCTATGCTACACAATATGGCACTGTGGAAACAGCTGCAGCAGGGACAGAATGGTGAAGGCCCTCACAGCTCACCACCATTGCAAAGGGCAACACAGGCACAGAGGTACTCAGACCATGAATACCCTGAGCCAGCCCCAGTAGGCAGATGGAGGCATGCCCAGTATGTCCATGCCTTGGCAAAGAGGGAATTTATAGAAAACACACTGACAGTGTAGGCACCTAGGGACTGACACCCTTCTCCATCTGCACACACAGTAAAAATGAGTGGCACACACACAAGACTACCTGTAAATTGTCATGTATAGGCAGTCTACTGTGTGCATCCAACATAGGCAGCCCTCAACTATTGCACACACAACAGCCAGTGGCACAAGGTAAGCAAACACCTGAGCAGTAAACTAAGCTATCAGCATATGCAGATACTGTATGTATAGATTCATAGGTAGGTACTTGGCCAACTGCCAGAGGCCATTCATAAGGCCAGCCAAAATGTGTCAGTGTTTGCCACCCCATTGAGTTATTAACCATCTCTCTGTGGAACAGAGCCAATGGCAGGATCTCTGGGGTGCATCTACCATTCCCCATCCTCCCTTCAAGGTTTCTCTTGCAGAGTGTTAGTGAGGGGCTCTGTAAAATGTAGATAGGGATGTTGTTCCAAAGTATGGGGAGTGTCTGTGACAGGAAGCTGTCCCTCCAGCATCTTCCGGTTATTGTTGTGGAAAGTTCATCTCACTACAGTGTGTGGCTCACTGTGATATGGATTCCCATAGGTGGAGCATATCCATCAAGCTATATTTCGACATGGCTGTGTTGGTTAGCGGAGATCATCTCTGGGTAAACAAGATGCCAATGAGTAAAGCAGGAGTGTATCCAGTCCGGCTGCATAGGCCATAAGTTGTAGGCCAATATTCCCCTTGGTGAGGTACATTCGCGGACCCCTCAGCTGTTGGATTTGTAGTCTGAGGTACATCCTACATGGATTATTATACCCTATGATGGGACTGATGAGTGATGAGTAAAGGGGCACTATAACCCCAGTATGTCTACATGGGAATCCTTTAGTAGTCAGATGGTCTACATAGAAGGATGTCCTAACTACTGTGGAGTTATGATTGTCACAGGCGAGATCACTATCTAACTTAGTCCCCAGATACCCCATTACCTCATATGTATTAAAGTGGCCACTGCTCATGTGTTAATATGTGGGTGCCAATTCCACTATGGAATGACCATGCAGTTAGTGACACTTGGCTGGAGGCCATGTCAGTGGCACCCTGTGATGTTCTCTGTGAGGCCCCCTGAGGGATGTCCACGTCAGCTGGACTATCAGTCATGGCTCCCAGTTTGCAGTCATTACCAATCATGCTCTGCCATAGACCACCTGTGTTTGCCTGTACATCTGAGATGTATATGCCAAACAGTAGGGCTCCCAGGACTGAGTCCTGTGGGACACCAGTTGTGACTGTTCAAGAGCTGGACCTGGAGACCACAAGTCATACCATGTGCGTTGTGTGTGTAAGCCTGTTGGCAACTCAACCTGTGATGTATGAGTGAATGTACAGGCTGGTGTGTTTATCAATAATACCTGAGTGGGGCATGGTGTCAAAAACCTTGGTGAGGTCCAGGTAGTATGTGTGAACCACTTCCCCTGTCATCTAATGTCTTGGTGACTGTATGTAAGATGTAAAACAGGTTAAGTAGGCATGAACTGCAGTCAAACAAGCTGACCTGGGTTGGGTCACGTATCCAGTGGTTACCAATGTCATTGTTAATGAGTGCCATGAGGATGCAAACCATACCATTGCAGACCAGGCTAGTCAGGCTTATGGGGTGGTAGTTACCATGGTCAGTTGTGATTTCCCCATGATGGAGGGGAATAAATATTTCCACGCGCCATTGTATGTGCATGTAGCCTGTGGAGAGGCTGAGGTAGGAATGCATAATTAGGTGGGGGGGGGGGGCAGGATGTCATGTACAGTTTGCAAGATGCAGTCTGGGTCAATATCTGCCTCCATTGATGCTGTGTTCTGCTATTAGAGAGGGCCATTTCCACCTGTGTGTCTCTGATGGTTGGGATAATGTACCTTACGGGTAGTGTTGTGGTCTCTTTAGGTGGTTACGTATGCACAGCATGTATCTGCAAGGATGTCGGTGATATCAGTAGGTCAGCATATTTTGTGCTATATTTCACTGGCATGTTGCCAATCTGTGTGTCACCACATAGATCCTTGACATACTCAAAGAAGGCTTTGTGGTTATCTTATGAATCCTTGCTTATTCTCCTGCTGATGTTAACCTTGGATGATGTCATGAGGGACCTACATATCATACTAATAGTGGTCGCAGATGTCAGCCCTTCGTGGCATTAGCTGTGTGTCTGGAACACTGTCCTATGTCTGTAGTATAGCCTACTTATTGCAGAGGTCCACCAGACCGGTGTCCTTGTCTAGGAGGAGTGAGTTTGGTTTACCAGCGATGGCATGATCCATACATCTGTGTAGGTGCCTATAGACTGCATTTTTAAATCTGTCTGTATCTGGAGCAGTGTTTTCCCTTAGTGTGGGGGCTGTGAAACCCCCCACCCCTGTTACTAGTAGTGTAAATGTAGCTGTAGGAAAGGTATATACTTTGGTATCGGTGGGTGGAGGACATGCTAGAGTGTGGAAACAGTGAATAGTTCATGGTCAGATCTAACCAGTGACAGGTAAACCTCCACTGGGGTGCACCTGTTGACCATGTTGGTGATGACGACATCTAGAAGATTCCACCCCACATTAGGGAGGTTACCACCTGATACAGGGTATATGAGGTGATGCATTCCAGGAAAGTACTGGTCCTGGAAGTAAGTACCAGAGTACGTTTCCCAGTTAATGGTATGGTAGTTGACATCGACCAATGCCAGGGTGTGTTAGAACTGTCCTGTTGTTTACTGTCTCCAGGTAGGTGGAGTGGAGGTCCTGGGTCATGGATGGTGATCTGTAGGAGGCCACATTCAACATTGTTGTTGTGACTGATGTTAGCTGCACATGGATGATCACAGAGGTATCATGCTGCCCCATGAACCTGGAGGTGTAGGTATCCCTGATGAATATGGATACAGCCCTTCCATGTCTGTCAGTCCATGTTACGTGGCTGAAATGTGTGGTATGGGTTGTAGTCTGGTAGTGCTGGTGTGCTATCAGGAGCCTTAAGACAGATTGCAGTTAATGCACAAATGTTGATGTTGTCCATCCTGAGGAGTGCTATGAGTGCATGCATGTTGTGATCACAACCCCTGGTGTTGAGTAACATAAACAACATTGAATCTGCTATTGTGCTGTTTATGGAGCTGGTATTCACCTTCGGGACTCTCCTAAATAAGGCACCATGGGGGTGCCAATAGCCTTGGCCAGTATTACAAAGTGTAAGGCAGACACATAGGCTGTTATGGGATCATTGCATGCATGTTCCCCAACTTTCCTTGATTGTCATCTACCCTGTAGGTAACCTAGTGGTAAGCAATAGAAAGCCTTAACCTTATACAAGTCTTCTAGCTTCCAAGATAGGCATTTGAAGTGACTAAGTATCAGTGTTCTGTATGTCCGTGCTGTACTCAACTGTTCCCTGACTACATGGTGAGTTCAAACTGTATATTGTGATCTGAAGGTCTGTTTATTCACATATTATGGCTGTGATGGTCTATATGTTAGAGGTGCACAAATAGCTTACTATTTATCTGCCCAAGCGCAATAAGAAACATAGCAACAGTGTGTTGGCCTTCCCCACACCATTTATGAAGTAACTGAGCCTCTGTCAAGCATAGCCAATGAAGCAATTCCAGGCAGAATTGCAGGAAGCTGTGGAATACTGGGGTTGTGGAGGGTGATAGGAGCATGTAGTGATCTAAAGAGGGCATGTTAATGTGGAAATTCAACACCATTCAATTCCCCCAACAGGTCTTGCAGCTATCAAACTGGACAGGCTCACCCATCCCCTGGCTGTAAGGTTCTGGGACACATGATCCCAGGGGTGTATAGTCTGTTACCCATTCAGATAAAAAGGTTTCCCTTGAAGTGTGTCAGTGAGGGGCTTTGCCTAATGTATTTAGGAATGTAATGTATTGTCTCACAGTACATTTGTTATATGTTGTTATGTCATGAGTACGAGAAGCTCAGTGAGTTAGGGGGCTACCACCCTACTCTTAGCCTAGCTTACACATAGAAATCATCTAAACAGGAAATAGGCAGAAGCAATGTTAATGTCAACAGTGTAAGGGTTACAGCATCCACATAGTATTTGTGCATTCGAGGTTACAATCCCAATAAAGGCAGGGATGTTTATCATGTGCAAAAGTATACCTTAACCACAGCATGCAGATATAGTTAGTAATCATCTGTATAATAAATATTCAAAGCACCCATATAAACCCATGTGTGCAGGAGAGTACAGTCAACTGAGAATGTAATGTCATGACACCATATAGTGAGATGTGATGTCACTGACAGGTATATATCTGGAGTAGTTAGCGGATGTGGCTGTGTTTGCGCACACAGGTTATATGTCACAACATTTGTTTAACTGTGTTTAACTGCTGCTATAATGTCACACAAACACTGTTAAACATGCTTACAACTGGGTAAATGAGCCTTACTCTGCAGTAAAAACATTCGTAAAGCATCACAGTTGTCGAACCCTTGACCATGCTTACTATAGGCATGGGACATACCATTACGCCATCTGAGGTGTACACACCTTTCATGGTCCTGAGACTACACCTTATACCATATGCATTTCACTGTAATGATCACAAATGGGACAGTGGCCTTGTGAACATTTGTACAGTATATTGTAATGTACTGTAGTTTGTAAACCAACACACTCCAGTCTACAGATGTATTACTGTTACAAACTAATCTGAAATATATATATATATATATATATATATATATATATATATATATATATATATATATATATATATATATATATATATCTGTATGTCAGTGATGTCTGCACACACATCTATATATGGGATCCATACAGATTCCCAAAAACATGTTTCACTGAATGATTATCAGTGGAGCATATCTACGCGAAAGTGCTTTTCACCAAAAAAGCACTTTCTCGTAAGTTCCAGAGATAGTACTACGGTGTGGGTAAGGGACAATCCCCTTTTCCCCACTGTAGTGTGATCTCGGAGTGAGAATATTAAAGTGGGGGGGTGTGGGGGGTGCAGGGGGGCTTGCCCCCTGCATAAACGTAGATTTTATTTTTTTAATGCACTTTAACCAAAGCGCTTTTTGGTGAAAAGCACTTTCATTAAAGTGTGTTCAGTGATAATGGATTCGGCCTTTTGCACTTTCATGCAAAGGTCCTAGATCCATATGTATATATATTATACAGTTACAGCAATAGCTATGTATATAAGCATCTATGAACACACTTTGTGACACAAAACCACTCCAAAGTAATTGGTGTACAGAAAACACATGCAGCTCTGGTATCATAACAATTAATATTAACCTAAGTCACCATAGAAGGGGTGGTTGTTGTATATGTGAAGATTGGGGTGGAGGAGGAACGATGGGTAATGCAATCATGCCTCAAGGACAGCCTGGGTCGGATTTCCAATAAGTGAACTAGAGGGGTATACATGGAGTATGGGGACAATATAAACAGGACACAAAGCAAGAACCATACTCATTCATAATATACCCTGTCATGTCAACTTGCAAAACCTACTTTCACAAACATATAAACATTAACATGTATCAGACATATGTACACCAACTGATTGTCACATATGTTGTCAGTAGGGTTGCCATCTTTTCATGTCAAAAATTCTGGACATGTATGCGAAATCAAAATGAATGCAGAATAGAAGTGCGCATTAACCTTCACTGGAGGGAATTGTACAATTTTATTGTGCTCAATCAAACAAATTCTTGTGTTCTTTAGTGTCAGTGACAGTGTCCCCTAATTCTGGAATGTCCAGAAAAATTGTGGATAGTTGGCAACCCTAGTTGTCAGTAGTGAGGAATGTCTGTAGTACAATGTATATTCTAAACACCATAACATTCGTGCATATCTCAGATGCTGTAGTGGTAAGGTCAGTGACTGTGGTGTTCATGGCCCTGGGTTCAAGACCTGCAAGGGCTGTTAGGTTATTTTGATAGCCAGAATAAGGGCTTTTGGATGCAGGTGGATTAAAGCACTCTTAAGCGGTTGTAAGCGGGTTTCCCCATGTTTGCGTGACGGTAAGCGGTGCTGCTACACAGTAAAGGGAGAAGCGCTTCACACGTTTGACCTTTGCTTAACGTCACGCAGACCATGGGCAGATCTGCTCACAACCGCATAAATGTGCATTATTCACACTTTCACTACCAGTGCCTACTCTGAGAGGTAAAATAATCACACCTTCCAGAAGTAGAACCCGCAAACATGTACTCCATCCTCCAATTAACCTAACACTAAGCTACCTGGGATGTACCTACCCCAGATGTGTAGGCAGACAGGTTAAAACACAAAAGGGAGGAATGTGTTCAAATATGACAACCCGCCATGTACCCAATTATAGGCGTACACTTATATATATATATATATATATATATATATATATATATATATATATATATATATATATAGACAGATACATAGAGACATGTCGATATATACAGGTCTACATATTAGAAACATCTACACATCTATGGAGGTACAGATAAACATATGCAATAATGTATATATCTCTATACATACACACATACACACACACACACAGCTATATATATATATATATATATTTATACATACACACATACATACATGTCAGTAGACAGCATCTGAAGTGATCACATCTGAGTATAACATGGACCATAGCAATCACACATTCGGACCCCCCCCCCCAAACAATATGAACATAACATAGGAAGAGTATATGCCAATACGCTATTACAAATATGTTCTATGGACACAGTCATCAACACAACTGCATTGACTGCAAATATCCATGACAGAATTACACAGACAGCTTTCATTTTGCAAATCTTTATTACATTCTGATGTATTGCCAAAAGGATTCAAGGACTAACAGTACCTGCATGCTATACAGGAAGCATTTAATAGTGGCTTAATGAATCAGCCTGCATTTACCATTGTATTAGTCCACTAAGGGATAGGTGTTCACATAGGGAAAGAACACCCACACACTTATAGACATTGTATAATAGGGGTTCCTACACACCTGCATGTGCTATGTACACCCACCAACATCTACCCCACAACCAAAATAATTACATCAATACATACTGTCATACCATAACCAATTATGCAACTGCTGTGCAACATCTGCTGAAACCTTAACATACCTGGACACAGACACACTAACATGGCCCTCTGTAAAATAGATGTTGTTATACAATTGAGCAGCTGCTGATGTAACAGGGTTTGTATGAACTAATCCCGTTTCAGAGGGTTGAATGGTCCATACACCAGGAAGTTTTAACGAGTACTGATTATAAGCACAGTATGATACACAGTAACACCAAACTAAATATATCTGGTAAGCACACTGTAAACCCCCTAACATTATATGCATTGTTATGCAGCCTTGAGCTGATCAAACAACCTGGCCAGACTGACACATATGCAGACGTATTAGGTACAGACAAACCCTGCACAAGTAGCAATGTTCAGAACTATAAAAGCAGTACTCACATTTAGAACACCTCCTCCAGGCATTACACACAATATATTTCTGCTCGTCTCAATACAGCTGTTACAATGGATTCCAGAAAAACCTCCACGCTGTCTTCATCACAAGTAAGGCAAAGGGACAATGCCCAAGTGGAGTACTCAATTATACTTCACTGTAGCCATGGTATTGGCTAAGGCAGTAGCAACGCAGCTTATGTGCATGTAATTAGCTACTTAGGAACATCAATTGGTCATCGGGATAGCACATGTTACTGATCTGTAACTATAAAAGGTTGCCTTGTCACACATTCAAACCATCTGTATCTACTTGTAGGACAGAACAAAACACAGAAATACGAAACAAAAACGAGTAGTACACTACTTACCAATGCCTCTGATTAATAAGACGGTATGTATAACATGTGGTATGTTTGTGTATGTAGTCTCTGTACTGTAAGAATTACAGTGTAATCAATGCATACAGTGGAAATAGCTAACTTGCAGTGATGTATTGTTGAGCAGTAGTAATGCTTGTAGTATTCTATGTGTGTACTGCTGTAGGTCACATGACACACTCCACATACACCACAAGAGACGCTATGGGCTTGGAACCCACCATTTTGTTTTCAGCCATTGTCAGTGTCAGGAGTGGTCCAACAAGTATATGCTATAACAGGGGATAGTATATGTTGGTATATTGTAACAGTCGACATATGTATGGGTGTATAAGTAAGATGAACATGTTAAAGGTGGGCTTACCGTGCAAATATGGCGTGCGTTGTGGGATATTGTGCCAATAACTGTGTAATGTACAGGTCTATAGGCAGATCTGTATTCTATTCTACATAGCAGTTCTGATATGGTATGCAAACAGTAGTCATATCTATTGGCAATTACAATACTCAGTGACAGGATACATAGCATTAGTATTCATCTGACAGGTTAGCAGCATGATAGCAAAGATAATTGGAAGAGCCAGGTAACTATCCATGCACATAAAACATGTAATATCCACCTCTCTACTATCATTTGCAAGCAATAACAGCTGTGCATGTGTACATGTTATGCAAATGTGTAGTGACCCTTGTTACAGGGCTGTGCCAAATGGCTATGTGCACACCTACATAGAGTGGATATTGAGAATACAGACACACTGGTTGAACTACCAGGTTTCTGTAGCCCAACCTAACAGCCGCCTGCACATGCTGTATGGAAGGTAGTGCACAGCACTGGTAATGAAACAGGTTGCACATCATCTTTAACTCCAGTGTAACATCTGCAGTAGGAGTGTAAGATGTAGGAGACAGCTGCCCATGTGTAATAGCCGCATCATAGGTGATGACTCACATTATCTGATTATATCCTGATCATGTTGATAGTGACATCAGAGCCTATTGATACATGACTCTGTTTGGGGAATGGGTGTCTGTGCTGAACAGAGCTCATGGTCCTGGTGGATATGTGAGTATATACCCAGAGAAGGAAACAGACCTGTAGACACATGTATAATCTGTAATCAACTAACAGGATGTGATGTGCTCCTCTGAGGAGGTTTGCTGCCAAGGGTAGCTACACTGTTCCCATAATAGCCAGTGTTGTCATGTCCATAACACAAATAATTACATGTGAGCATCACTGTCTATAACATCCTCATAGGCAATATGTAAACTAAAGAGAGTACTTGGTACTTGTAGTACTGACTGCTCATACAGGCATGTCCACTAGTCAGCTACTGGTGTCTCCTAATGTGAGCTTTGTGTATGTGGTCATCCTGGGGGAATGCAATCTCTATGCCATGTATACTGCCAGACCCACCTAACACCACGCCCCACACATTGTCTGGGATGCAGCTACAGGGGTAAGCTGGACGGCAGCCTAGTCTACAGCCATGACTGGACTGGACAGTCATGAGGTGTAGGTTAACACATGCAGCTCATCAACACAACCAACACATACCCTTACCAGAACACAGTAAGGACACCCACACACACTACCGGTAATCACACACATTCACAGATGCATCTAAGTATCTGGCCGAGCAAGTGACCCCCCCCAAGAAGGAAGAGACAGACACTGATATACACAAACTGTATGACATAGTATGCATAATTGTGCCACACCTCTGAACACATGACTGGAAACATGCCCAACAGTACTCATTTGTGAGTGCAAACCCTAGTATTATGTTAAACACCGACCTATACAAGGGCATACATACTGTCAGCTGCCTGTATGACATGATTAGCCATATACTCCTACACTCAGACCACCTATTGATATATACACATGGCTCTGGCATATTACATGCTGTTGTGCAGGACCTGTGATGCAGTAGCCTGGACAGCATGGAAACACATGTAGGAACTGTCAGGTCTTGTAGGCCATGCAGGTATGTCCCAAGACCTTGGTAGCATTCCACCACTGGCCAGAATGATACTGCAGTACAGGGACAAAAGGATTGTATTCTACAATTGTGTGGTGTAGTGGTGCATGTCGCAGGGTATCCAGTATCTGTCATCCTGGGATAATATGGTTGACAGACCATGATGCTTTGCCAGACATGGCCTGCACCTGTCACCCCTGGGAATTTGGATACAGCCTAGGGCTCATGCTTCCACTATAGTGCCTTCATCATGCACGGTTCAGGTGAGGGTCCACTGCTGTTACAGGGGCAGCTAAGCAAAATACTGTGGGTCTCACTACATAATGATATATGCCCAAAGCACTATATGGATACACATATGTCAACCCCTAACATGGATAACATATCTGTGGAGTGGCTGAGATATGTTTCAACTCTCCGGAGAGCACACCTGCATGACCATGTAATAACACATACCTCACCTTTTGCCCATTATCCTTTATTGGAACACATGGGCCGTAGGTGTGCCCATATTCCTGAAGGATATGTACACCCCCACGCTAATTGCACTAGCATAACATCAGATTCATTATGCTGAGCAACTACCTTTGTGCCACAGTGGAATTCAAAATGCACCTTGAGACAGATAACCCACCAGGCTGCGGACTTCCAAACTGCAATAATGTGCTGTAATGGGGAAGAATAGGTCTGAGAAAGAACCATACTACTGGCTACTCTCAACTATTCCATTATGTACCACCACCTGTGCTCAATGCATGTTGGATTCCATCGACCCCACTGACCTGGATCACAGTAGTCACACAAACAGGGCTAACAGTATGCTACACATAGTTAGTCTCCAATGCCAATGTTATGTTCCCTAAAAGCAGAGCGGTGAGTGCTATGGCACCCATTCAGACGGACAATGCATGTGTAAATGCTGAATACTACACAAATGAAACCTAAGCAGTCACATATGTGCAGTGATTGTGCCATTGAACTAGAACCAGGAGTCAACCCAATACAAGCAAGTAGGCAAACTGGTGGTACCATGCTTTAAACTGTACCACAGAAGGTAGTATCTGTTGCAAGAGTGAACACACATGAGTGTAGGTGATCCCTGTTCAGCCTCAGTAAGATGCAGATACACCATATGAAACCATGCAAAGCTACCATGAAACCAATCAGCCACATATTATGAGGCCAAGCACAGAGCATTCTATAGCTGTGCCATTAATCATAATGGCAACGACAAGACCTGCCAAGCTGCACAGCACTATGGCATGGGAAGTACTGCACCTACAGAAATAGCACCCACCCATCCTGATAGGGCCTTGGAGAACCTAAACCCACTCCCACCTCCCCCCACCCCCAAAATGTATGCTTAGTAATATACTCATGTACACTACAGGGCCCCTGTACTAATGACTATGCAGGTACAAGCTGCACTCTCTAATGCCATACATACAGCTTTCATGGGACCTGTCACCTTCCCAGGGTGTATCCTACACAAATGTAAGAACATTCATCCATCCACATACCCATCATGTTCAATCATAGCTCCATGTCAGGCTGTGTACACACCAAATGGTGCACAGCAGCAGTTATTACACCCCACAAAGGGGGAAAAGCCATTGATAATTGGACATAGTGCACAACTACCCTGCTTAGTCTGGTCTGTACGGCCATGAACCATGGTCAATGTAATTGATGTACTCGGTGCAGATGTAGATGATAGTATGGTTGATTCACACTGCATATCATGACCTTGCCAGGTCGTACGACACCATCACCCATACTGTGTTCCAGCTGCACTCAGTAAACTAGGTTCATAGGTTCGTAGGTAGGTACTAGGTTATCGGCCCAAGGACCTATGTAAGCCTAGCCAGCAAGGTTCCCTGGCTTATGCTACCCAAGAAAATTATTTTCCTGTGCCACTGTCGAGCAGAGACACAGAAGTGATCCCCAGTGTGTATTTCCTATTTACCATCCACTCATCAAGATTTTTCTTGAAGAGTGCTAATGAAGAACTTTGCTTGACATAGATGGGTAGCCTGTTCCAGTGTATGTGAAGTCTCTGGGACAGGAATCTATCCCTCCAGCATGTCCTGTTTATTGTGATGACAAGGTTTATATCCCTAAAATGTGTAGCTTGGAGGGATTGGGATTTAGTTGTAGCATGTCCAACAGCTCTGGGTTTGACATAGCTTTATATGTTAGGCAGAGATCACCTCGGAGTAGGCGATATGCTACGGAGTAAAGCTGGAGTTTTCTGAGGTGGTCAGTGTAGGGCATTTGTTTGAGGCCAGTAATCCTCTTTGTGAGCTACTTCTGTGGCCTTTCCAGCTGCTGCAGATGTCTTGTGAGGTACATTCCAAAGGGGCGTTGTACTCTATAATGGGTCTAATGCGTGTTGAGTAGAGGGGAACAATTTCCTCTTTTTTCCTGGATGAGAACCCTTTTATGATAAAGTGTGCCACATAGAATGACTTCATGACTACTGTGGCGATGTGACAATCAAAGGAGAGACTACTGTCCACCTGGGTCCCAAGGTCTCTTATCACACATTCAGTGCTAAGTAGATTGCTGCCTATGTGGTAGTTCATGGGTACAGAGTTTTTACCAAAGGGGATGACACTGCACTTTTTGGAATTGAGTTGAGGCCATGGCTCTGACACCAGGCATCTGTCTCTGCGAAGCCCTTCTGTAGGATGTCCACATCATTTGGGGACTTGACTATGGCTCCTAGTTTGCAGTCATTTGCAAACTTCTTTAGCCAGAGGCCTTCTGTGTTAGCTTGTACTTCAGAGAAGTAAATACCAAACAGGAGAGGTCCCAGGAAGGAACCCTGTGGTACTCTACTTGTCACTGCTTTGAGGTCAGATTTGGAGTCTGCAACTTTTACAGTGTGGGTTCTGTCAGTGAGCTGGTTGGCAATCCATCTTGTGATGTAGGGATTTATACCTAGTTTAGTGAGTTTAGCTATAATTCCAGAATGGGGGATGGTGTCAAAAGCCTTGGCAAGGTCAAGATAGGCTGTGTGAACCACCTTACCTTATCTACGGCTTTGGTGACTGCCTCAAAGAAGTCAATCAGGTTCAGGAGGCATGATCTGCCTTTCACAAACCCGAACTGGGTGGGATCCAGAGTTTGAAGGTTACCAATGTCTTTGTTTATGAGTTCCATGATGATATGTCCCATGGCCTTGCAGACCAGGCTCATCAGGCTAATAGGTCGATAGTTCCCAGGATTGTTGGTGGCTCCCCATTTGTGGAGTGGGATAACTGTTGCTGTGTGCCATTCGATGGGCAAAAAGCCTGATGCAAGGCTATTATTGAACATGGCGCTTAAGTGGGAGCCAGTTCGTTCTGATGTTCATGTAAAACGCAGCCTGGGATGTTGTCCGGTCCCATGGATGCTGTGTTTTTGGCTTTAGAGAGTGCAGCTTTTACCTGCATAGTTGTGAATACAGGGTCTCTGCATTCTTCCTTTATAAATCTGGGCCTTTTAGGAGTTGAAGGGGGGTAAAGTTAGAACTAAACCTATCTGCCAGGATGTTGGCAATATCAGTTGGCTCTGTAATTTTCATGCCTTTGTGCTGTAACTCAGAGCAGATCTGAGTGTTGCCATTGAGATTCTTGACATAGCTATAGAATGACAACAACACTGATATGTATTTATATAACAGCAACGACCAAAAGAACATCAGTGAGTAACAGCTCAACTTTCAAAATTTAATAAGCAAAAAATATCTCACTTCTCTTAGCGCCTCGGCCAGCAGCCTTTACAGAGTCCTTTTGGTCGTTGCTGTTATAGCTATAGAATGCTTTGTGGTTGTCCTTTGAATTAGTGGTGATTTTGTTTTCATAGCTAGCTTTGGAGGATCTTATAAGGGATCTCAGCTTCTTACTGAGGCTGAACAGGGAGCTCCTGCACTCATGGGATTTTACTCTCTTTTGCAACTGTTTCTTCCATCTGTTGTACAGTTTACTTATGGCAGGGGACCACCAGATTGGCTTCCTTTTTTTGGTGGATAGCTTCTTGGTTCTATTTGGCATAGCATGATCCATACGCTCGTGTAAGTGCTTATAGAGTGCATTTGTGTAGGATTCAGCAGTTGTAACTGTATTGTCCATCTGCATGGGTGTCATGAAGTTCACCACTTCTGTCTTAATAAGCATGAAGTTGGCTTTGGAGAAACTTTTTACCATGGTTTCCTTAATGGGAGGTGGAGCGGGATATGGATATCAAGGGTGATTAGCTTATAGTCGGATCGGACCAATGAGGAGTTGACTTCAGGTCTGGTTCACCGGTCACTCATGTTGGTAATGACTAGATTTAGGATATTGTTGCCCCGGTGGGGCAGTGGATAAGTTGATCCAGGGCACTGGAGTTTATGAATTCCAGGAAGCGCTGAGCTAAGGAGTTGGTACAAGAGTAGTTTGCCCAGTTAATGGTGGGGTAGTTGAAGTCACCCATTATTAGGGTGTTTGGTTGAACCCTAATATTTTCAGTACATCAGGAAAAGAGGAGTGGGAATCCTGGGGCATGGTGGGGAATCTGTCGCAAGCTACAATTTGGATTGCAGTTTTGCCCAGAGTTAGTTGCACTTGGATAACCTCGGATGCATTATGCTGAGCAACTAGCCTAGAGGTGTGGATATCCTTAATGAATATGGACACACCTCCGCCTTTGGTGTTTTGGTCCAGGTTACATGGCCGATAAGTGTGGTATGAGTTATAGCCTGGTAGTGCAGGGGTGCTCTCTGGAGCCTTGAACCAGGTTTCAGTCACTGCACAGATATCAATGTTCTCCATTTTAAGGAGTGCCTCGAGTGAGTGCATTTTGAGATTTAGACTTCTAGCACTGAGTAGCATTACCCTCAGGTTTTTCTTGCCTGTTCCTGTTACGGTGGTGAATTTGTTATTTGATCCTTGCCTAAAAAAGGCACTATAGGGGCAGCAACAGCCTTACCCAGTATCCGGAATCCCAGGGGCGAGAGGTGCAGGCCATCTGTGGCAAAGCATCGTGATCTGTCGACCATGTCATCCCAAGCAGACAGATAATGGATCTCCTTAGAATGACACCAGAAGCTTAGCCAATTGTTGAAGTCAATCATTTTGTCCTTGTACTGCAGTATCATTTGGGGCGATGGCAGAATGCTACTCAGGGCTAGGGTCATACCTGCCTGGGCAACAAGATCAGAGAGCTCTTCCATGTCTCTTTTCATGTAGTCCAGGGAGGTACGTCTCAGGTCATTCACACCAACATGGGCAATGACAGAGTCATATTTTTACCTGTTGTGGAATGACCTGAGTGCGTGGGTTATGTGACAGATCCTGGCACCTGACAGGCAGTTGACAGTAATCTTCTCCTTGTTTAGCCTGGTGAGTGGGACATCAGTGTGCCTGACTATAGAGTCACCTATGACAAGTGTGTTGGGTACATTGTTTTGCCTTATTGGCTGTGTTTGAGTGGCACACTGAGTCTGTGGGCTATGTGTCATTTGGGTTATGTTGGGGGATGGAGGTTGCTTGCGTTTCTGCTTTGGAGATCTCTGTTGCTTAGACAGATTATTATTGAGAGCCTCTGCGAATGTTTTTGTGTTACTATGTGTGGATTTTGGTTGTGTAGATTTAGTGAGACTATGTGATGAGTGTGGTGTGGTGCAAATGTTTACCTTCACCTCATGACTGTCAAGTTCAGTCTTGGTTGGAGAAAGCTTTACCTCCAGCTTAGCTAGATAAGTACATCTCTCACAGGTTGTATTGTTGGGTGGTAGGAGGAGAGGGTTGTTTGTGTACATTAGGCAATTTCTACATTGCCTCAAGATGCCCAGATTCATCTGATAGACAGGAGAGAACACTAGGAGCTGACCCTTCGACATGCCTGAATAAAAAACTATTTTCCTCTAGATAAGACAGGAAAGTGAGTACAAGAGCTGTTTTTCTCTAAGCAAGTGAGAAAAGTAAGTACAAAAACTGTTTTCCTCTGGGTATTGAGGAAGATTGAGTGCTATAGTAATTAGTAGCTTATTTATTGCTTACAAGTTCTGAACAAGTACTGAGCATGAATAAGCAAATTTAAGTGCTAAAACTAAGAATCTGTATCTGCACTAGATGAGTTACAGGACAGAAACAAGTGCAAATGTAAGCTTTCAAATCAGAAAGTTGAGAGAGATGGAACAGATTGCCAAACGGCCAATAACTACAATTTCTGGGCTAGAACCACTCCTTATGTGGTAGACAGGTTACTTAGTGCTTACCACTTCCACTGATAAGCTAGAAGGCTTCCCTCCAACACAGAACGGCTTGGGGGGGCTAAGAAGCTTACATACAGTCCTGGATACAGCAAATCTGTATCTGGAATACTAGTTACAGGAAAGGTAGGAAACAGGCTTACAGTTTTTTTTTTTTTTTACAGAAAAGTAGCAAAAACAGTAGTAAAAACAATTCACATGCAATGCAAGCTAGCACACTTGAGTATGTAGCAATATTAGACCAAACACAGTTTAAAAAATGCAATTAAATTAGAAAGGACTAAAAGCAAGTGCAGAAAGAGTTTATTAGGTAGAATGTGGAAATCAGATGGGACTGGGTAGTGTCCCAGATCAAATCTACAGTGGGGCGGGCAACTGCAAAAGCCACCAAATTTAAACTACGAACCAAAAATAGGGAGGGTGAGTGGGACAAAACAGTTTCAACAGAGATCTAAGCAACAACTAACAGCACAAACTCTAAAATCAAAAAGTATACCCAGTTCTGTATATTTGCAGATCAGTCTCTCAGAACAGGGAGACAACAATTTCAAAAGAGATCTAAGCAACAATTAACAAACTCTATAACCAAAATAAATATACTCAGCTCTGTATATTTGCAGATAGTCTAGAAGGCATTCTCTCAGAACACAGGTTCCATCAATTAATATACCTATGTCACAGGAGTGTTTGGCAACGGGACTGCTGGCAGAACCCACACAACAGAGGGTGTCCGACGAATACTCGCACATCAAACCAGTGCCAGCTACAGTAATACAGGGGTAATTCCTGGTACACCGCCTCTTTGGTATCTATACCATATAGACAAACACAGAAGGCATCAGCCTATTGATGTCTGCAAATGACTATGAACTAAGAGCAATAGTCGACTCATCTGCTGTGTTCAACATACAGAAGGGCCTTAGTGTGTCAGATGTGTGGTGTGTGATGTATGGCCACATTCTGACAGCTAAGTATTGCATTGTCATCCCCTGTGTTACAAATCCTGTACCCATTAACTACCACCTAGGCAGCGGTCAACATAATGGCAGATGTGTGTATGAGATGCAGATGGACAGTACTTCCCTTTGATAGTTACATCACCACAAAAGACAGGTAGCCATATGTGGCACTCCTAATCATGACTGGGTGCCATCCAGGAATATAGAGATAACTGCTCAGCCATACTCAACTCCCACGTGGCCCATAATAGATCACATATTTCCTTTAAGGGTTATTGCCCATGTTTACATGGCCTACACTGGCCTTCACAATCCCTAGCTGCACTATTTAGCATGCAGCCTACCCTGAATAAAGCCATGTCAAACCCATAGGTGTTGGACATGCTACACTTAACACATCCTGATCCCAAATAAACACATACGTCATGGACATCCACCTGTCTAGTACAAGGATCACAACATGCCTAACTGATCCCTGTCCCATACACTTAAAATAGTCTTGCCATACTATGCATCCCTGTCCAGCGGAGCTGCACATTGCCGCACTCTGTGACATGGTGTGATGGCCACATGCCGAACATACCAGTAACCACGTGTATCAGTTCTGTCGCACTGCTTGAACTGGCCACTGAATATTACCTGTCTGTTGCCTACAGCTAGGTAACCTGTCTGCCTAGGCTCATAAATGGCCCAAGGCATATAGCCTACCACATCACTATGACCATACATGCCATATTTGATACCCAACCCTGTGAATACCATCAGGCTAGCTATTGTCCCATGTGGTACACATGCACAACACAGGCAGTACATGGCAGGATGCTACACAGCTGTACAGTGCAATGTAGCTGTATATGACAAAATACATACATGCTTGCAAGTCTGCAGGGTCACAGGTCATGTCCCTAATGGCTATGTATGACTATATATGTAGCATATACACAGCATTAAAGTCAATTGAATTAATGTGAACACATTCAGGCATGTGCTGATAGGTAAAGACACCACTTCAGGCAAACAGACATGCCCACGTCAAGACAACATCCACATGGTGTATGAGAAATGTCATCACATGACAGACACATATATGGCAATAACATCACATCACCAGTAGGTGTCAAATGTGTGTGACTTATACATGTCAGTGGTGTTAGTGTCATGTAGATCTACAAAGATGTATTTGTAAACTTAATAAATGTGATACACATGTATGTTCAGATGTATTGCTGTACTTCTCTGTGAGTTACTGTGACCTGTTTCCATTGTTATGTCTTCCAGGTATGCCCCGTACCTGCCTGCCGCCATACAGCTGCTTGGAGGATGAGGTCCTCTTCCCATACCTTCTCGACAACTACACGGCGCTTTTCAGCCATGTACCACAGGAAGCACAGCAGCAGGATGCCTTGTGGGAAGAAGTCTGCAGGAGGGTAAATGATGTTGCCAGTCACAATCACACCTATCAGCAGGTGCGCCGACACTGCACTGACCAGATAAGATGGGCGAAACAGCGTGCAAATGCAACCGCCAGGAAACTAGGTGCAACAGGTTTGGGGGCCACTCACCCAGCCCCCATTCACACGTACCGAGGAGCAACTGGCCAACTGCAGGCCTCCATCCACAAGCATTAGCTGGTATTGTGGAGGTGGGTGCCTCTCAACCACCGAGCCTGGAGTTGCCTGGTAAGTCACTACTGCACATAAAACATAACCATATATCACATAGTTACATGTGTTACTGTACAATATGTAATGTAACATCATATGCAAGGCATGTATGCACACATGCCACATACTATAGTCTGCTACTCTATGTATGCACAGATGTGCATATTTCATAGAATAATGTATTGTACTGGCTTATGTGCTAACATAGACATTGCACCCTGTAGCTACCACACAGGTGTGGATAATCTTACTGCTGCGACACCCCTGTTTAGGTACCTCTGGCATTTTGCAGTGACAACAGCCTATGTCAGGTGAAATTGTTATTATTTACCAGGCTTGACACTGCATGGAATGTATTAATTGCATGCTATCTGCCATAACACATGTACACATAATGTATGGTGATCCTGGTAATGGACACTGGTCAGACTTGCAAGGCATCACACTGTTTACCTATGTGAGACAATTGTAGACTAT